>NW_005871150.1:1230264-1232365 GCF_000147115.1 Myotis lucifugus | reverse complement strand
CTATTACTCATGGTACAACTTCTCCTTTCCAGGCACAAGAAGGAAGGAATTACAGTCTCCAATCTGAGATTCATAGTTTTGTGGGGAGCTGGGCAAGGAGGTAAGAATTAGGATTAACCTGAGAGAACCATAGAATTTGGTAAATATTTTGTTACCATTACTGGGTCCAAAATTAATTTAGAACACCATAGATTTGTTGCTTATAAAATGTGAATAGGAAGCCTAATTATAGAACAATCTTTTTTTCCCTCTCATTGTCATGAAAATCCTGATAGATACTTGTTTGAGAATGGAGTTTATTAAAAACATAGAGTTCTAAGAGTCCTTAGGTCATCTTTGGATAACAAAATCCACACACATACACAAAAACCACACATACACATGCACAAATACACCTTTTTTTTTTGTAGTGGCAGTTTTACTCTTGCTCTTTAAGTTGTGTCTATAATTCCTATTATAACTTGCAGCTACCCATCTACACTAATAAAAGAGAAACATGGTAATTAGCGTACGACCGCTACCCTTCCCATTGGCTAATCAGTGAGTATATGCAAATTAACTGTCAGCCAAGATGGCGGCCGGCAGCCAGGCAGCTGGAAGCGAACAGGAGGCTTGCTTCCTTCAGTGACAGAGGACTCCAACGTTCCCCGCCTACCTTGCCGGCCTCTGAGCTTCAGTTGGAAACGTTGTAACATTTATAGAAGATAAACAAAACTCCAGAAACCTCCTGTCAGTCAGCTGGGATCTCAGAGCTGGAGTCGCAACATTGTTTCCAATACAGAAAACAAAGGCCAGAAACCTGCTTTCAGCCGAGCCTCAGAAAGCCGGCTCTCAGCTCCAGATACAGCCATAGAAGGTAAATAAATGCCAGAATAAAAAAAAAAGAAAAAAAGGAGAGGTTTGGAGCTCCAGTCACCCGCCAGCCTGAAAACGGCCCTCAGCCCCTCACCCAGACTGGCCAGGCACCCCAGTGGGGACCCTCACCCTGAAGCAACAAGATGGCGGCTAATTTGCATACTGAAGGCAGGCGGCAGCAGGCAAGGCTGTCTGTGGTCTGGGACCCGGATCTGTGACCCTGCCGGGAGGGATCAGCGGAGCCGCGAGGCCTCCTGGCACCGGGATCAGCATGACAAGGGGCAACGCCCAAACGCCCTGATTGCCCTGCGGCTCTGTGTGTGACAGGGGGTGGGGCCACAACCCCCCCCCACGGGCCCTGCTCTATGTGAGACGGGGTAGAGCCATACCTCCCCATGGGCCCTGCCCTGAGTGTGACAGTGTGGCGCCCCAACCCCCTGATCAGCCCTGCTCTGTGTGTGACAAGGTGTGGCGCCCCAACTCCTCCCGCCACGGCCCTTGCTCTGTATGTGACAGGGGGCGGTGCCCAACTTCCCCTATTGGCCTACCTCTGTGCATGACAGGGGGGAGCTCCCAAACCCCTGATTGACCTGCTCTGTGCATGACAAGGGGGAGCTCCCCAACCCCTGATGGGCCCTGCTCTGTGTGTGACAGAGTACGGAGCCCCAAGCCCGATGGTCCCTGCTCTGTGTGTGACAGGGGGCAGCGCCCCAACCCCCTGATCGGCCCTGCTCTGTGTGTGGCAGGGGGTGGTGCCGCAACATCCCTATCGACCCTGCCTTGAGTGTGACAGGGGGTGGTGCCCCAACCCCCCAATCGGCCCTACTCTGAGCGTGACTAGGGGTGGCAAAATACAACCTCCCCATCCGCCCTGCTCTGTGCATGACAGGGGGCGGCGCCCCAACTCCCCAATCGGCCCTGCTCTGAGCCCGACCAGGGGCTGCACCTAGGGATTGGGCCTGCTCTCTGCCACCCAGGAGCAGGCCTAAGCCAGCAGGTCATTATCTCCTGAGGGGTCTCAGACTGCGAGAGGGCACAGGATGGGCTGAGGGACCCCCTCTCCCCCCCGAGTGCACAAATTTTTGTGCACCGGGCCTCTAGTCCTATATTATAAAAGCCTAATATGCAAAGTGTCCAGTCATCCGGTTGTCCATTCAACCAAGCAAAGCGTAATATGCTGATGATATGCTAAGGCTGCTCAACCACTCGCTATGATGTGCACTGACACAGGGGGCAGACAGTTGAC
>NW_005871150.1:1085877-1229614 GCF_000147115.1 Myotis lucifugus | reverse complement strand
CGAAACTGGCAGTCTGACATCCCCCTAGGGCAGTGGTCGGCAAACCGAGGCTCGTGAGCCACATGTGGTTCTTTGGCCCCTTGAGTGTGGCTCTTCCACAAAATACCACGTGCGGGCGCGCATGTACAGTGCGATTGAAACTTCGTGGCCCATGCGCAGAAGTCAGTTTTTGGCCTGGGCGAGTCTATTTTGAAGAAGTGGCATTAGAAGAAGTGGGGGGTGTCGGTCGGTTGGGCGACGGGAGACACGGCGCAGGTGGGCCCGGGGGATACCAGCGTGGGGGAGGCGCACGCGATTCATGCCCGAGTTGAGTGAGCCAGTCAGCCAGCAGTCTCATGTGCAGTGGTTAGTGCTAGTCGCGTCCACAAATCACGAGTGAGTGACAAAAGTACCTACTCGAAGCATAAAGTTACCTGTATTTTTCCAACCAGCTGCAAATTCTACAGGTATTTTTGTCATCAATTTAAGAATTGTAATTATTTTGTGTTGGTGGCTTTATTATTATAAAATGAGAACATTTTTAGCAAAGGCCAGCTTAGGAGTACCCTAATTAAGTTAATAACAGTGTACCTACCTATATAGTTTAAGTTAAAAAAATTTGGCTCTCAAAAGAAATTTCAATCGTTGTACTGTTGATATTTGGCTCTGTTGACTAATGAGTTTGCCGACCACTGCCCTGGAGGTCCTGGATTGCGAGAGGGCGCAGGCCAGGCTGAGGGACCCCACCAGGGCTCGAATCCATGTACCAGGCTTCGCCTCTAGTTGTTCTATATTGAGCATCTCTCTTTAATGGAAATCACATCTCTGTTTCAAATAATAATTGAATAAAGAAAAGCATATGGTTGATTCTATGAAAAAAATTATTGAATACATAAGACATATTGTCCAATTTAAGGAAACAGGGTAAGGACTTAATTTTTAGGTATGTTAAATGTCACTTGGAGAAATTAAAGAAGAATATATCATAAGAAAAAATCCTGCTCTGGCATCTTAGTCCTAATTTAAGTCCTCATTTCCTATAGAATAGGACTGACCTAGGGGAAGTCTGTGGTAACTAACCTCACTTTCAGTTGCTATTGTTCTTATTTGCAAAACCTCAAAGGAATATTCTTTACAACCATGGACCCAGAAGGCTGTTCCATGTGGTGATGGGTGTGTTAACATGTTATCCTGGTGTTCTTTTTTAGAATTTCCACTTATATATGACTAGAGGCCCAATGCACGAAATTTGTGCAAGAGTAGGCCTTCCTTCCCCCAGCTGCCAGCACTGGCTTCCCTCTGGCACCCGGGACCCGAGCTTTCCTCGCAGCCCCGGCTTCATCTGGAAGGTTGTCCAGAAGGACGTCCGGTCTAATTAGCATATTACACTTTTATTATTATAGATGTTTGCCATTGACTGCAAATTCCTCCAAGGCAGGGACAACTTCTGATTATTTTTATATTCCATTTATTAAGTTCTAAAGAGAGCATGAAAAACAATGCCAGGCAGTCAATATTCAGATAAATGTCTTTAAATGTAACTTATTTTCCTATTTCCAGACAATTCATCTGTATTTAACAGGGGATTTAAAAAAAATCACTGACAAGATATAGGGCTAGGAAGATTTTGCATTTTTTTATTAATTCTCTTTCTATTTGCTTAAAAGTGGTGTGAGACTTATTATAATGCTTTAAAAAGTTGACAATAAGTGATATTTGAGTTTTGAAAAACCTTGTAAGCAATCTCATTTCACTCAGAAAATAATAATTGTCTTGAAATTCAATTGAATGCTATAATTATACTCAATGTGCTTTATTTGAAATCGAAGACACAATGAAAATAAAGATTTCACTTTCATATTCTCATTATTTTTTATTTTAAAAAATAAAAAATGTCTCCCCTAAATATAATGAAGCTATTATAGAAGAAATGGGGTAATCAATTTCTAATATATAACATCAGGACAATGAAATGAGCTATAATTTAAATAAAGTCATCTTCGTTAGTTCAGCAAAATGCAAAGAAAGCACTTCGCTAGCATCCCATTTCTCTCACAGTAGAAAGATGAGCTAATGAAAGGACTCAAAGGTTAATAACAGCCTCATTTGGTTCTACCATTTATTCTCTCAAAACACAAAGCTATGTTTTCACAAAGTCTTCTTGCCCCTTGCAAACAATTTCAAGGTAACATTTAGAAAGGAATCAATTTCCCCAGATAAGAAGGCAGTAAGGTTTGGGGTGAAAAGGAAACTCTAAAAGTTGGGTTCACGGGGTCTGATTTGTATCACTGAATGCCATATGGCACTTAATTATGTAATTTTTGTAATCTCTGAATCTCACTTTCATAATCTGAAGAAGAAAAACTTTGAGTGTCAAATCAACAATACATGTGTCTGCTGGACCCGTGTTGCTCAGTGGTTGAGAGTCTACTGATTAACCAGGAGGTCACACTGCGACTCCCAATCAGGGCACATGCCCGGGTTGCAGGCTCGATCTCCAGTGTGGGGCATGTCTGAGGCAGCTGAACAATGATTCTCTCTCATCATTGATGTTTCTCTCTTTCTCTCCCTCTCCCTTTCCTCTCTGAAACCAACAAAAATATATTTTAAAAAATAATACATGTGACTAAAATGTAGTGACCACTGAAGTGGCTGATTGTCCAGGAGTTGATGTGCCATGCACTTTGGGGCCACTTTCTTGGAGGGGGTTGGGTCAGGGTTAGCACACAATGTTTATGAACATTTTGTGGTTCTCTAGCATGTGTTCTATGTTGACTATTCCCAACATGCACTTCTCATTAGTTTTCAAGTACGTGCTTTTTCCATGTTCTTGGAAGGCTACCTTAGCTTCTTCAGTAGAAAGACTGTGTACTGTTGGATGAGGAGGTTACTAAATTCACCCCATCTTAATCCCAGCATGTTTTTTCTTTGACATCTATTTTCCTAGTCTCCTTTCTTTTACAAAACCAAAAATCATAACGGGGTAGTGGGCAGAATAGAAATGTTAGAGCCTGCTTTACTGGTGTGACTTTGAACCTAGAATATAACCTTGTATGATTCAGTTTTCTCTTCTTTAACATTGGCATGATGACAGAGCAATAAGGCAAGAGAAAGAAATAAAAGGCAGCCAAATAGGGAAGGAAGAAGTCAAACTGTCACTTTTTGCCGAAGACCTGATTCTGTATATAGAAAACCCTAAGGACTCTACCAAAAAAAACTATTAGAAACAATAAAAAATACAGTCAAATTGCAGGATACAACATCAATGTGCACAAATCCACTGCCTTCCTGTATACTAACAACAAAACTTCAGAAAAAGAAATGAAAAAAACAACAATTCCTTTTGCAATTGCAACCAAAAGAATAAAATATCTAGGAATAAACTTAATAAAGAACGTGAAAGACCTATATACTGAAAATTACAAAGCAGTATTAAAGAGATTGAAAAAGACACAACAAAATGGGAAAAACATCCCTTGTGCATGGACTGGAAGAATCAACGTAGTTAAAATGGCCACATTAACCAAAGCAATATACAGATTTAATGCAATCCCATTAAAAGGCTAAGTTTAAAGCCTGGCTTCACTCTCCATTTTAATTCTCTGTGTTTGAACAGTTTTGTTTGCTCTGACAGGGCTCTTACCCATGAATATTTTGTACTTTGCTGAAAAGTGCCTTGGGGTGTGTTATCTCAAAGGTACCACAGAAGTTTTTTTGTATTGTATTCAATGCGAATGCATTCTCTCTGGATTGCAAGCACAATCAATAAGATGAATGAATTTCTTGTATTCATTTAGTGTGTGATAGTCCCATTTCCAAGTCTCCAGGTAATGGCAACTTTTCATCAGAGATGGCCTCAGGATTGCATAAGCAAGAAGAAAATGTCACCACTTGCCTGGGCACACCATGTAATACCCGACAGGCTGTGATTGAAAGTAGGTCTTAGTGCACGCCCTTCTTAAGATATCCTTTCTAAAAACTTTCTGCTTTTTATAAGTACTTTAATTAAATTTAATTTCCTTTTTTTTTTTTTTTTACTACTTGTGGGTTCAAGCACCATTTATTTATTTATTTATTTTGGTCAATCCTCACCATAGGATATTTTCCCATTGATTTTTAGAGAGAGTGGAAGGGAGAGGGAGAGGCAGAGAGAGAGAAACATTGATGTGAGAGAGACAATGGATTGGTTGCCTCCCGCATGCTCCCAGACTAGGGCCAGGGATCGAGAACCCAGGCACGTGTCCTTGACCAGAATCAAACCTGGGATCCTTCAGTCATTGGGCTGACACTGTATCTGCTGAGCCAAACCAGCTAGGGCCAAGTACCTTTTAAAATACCTACTGCCCACTTAGAATTGCTGTTTTAGGACTTTCCTATTTATATCCTTTGCCCATTTTGTTATTGGTTTCCTTGCTTTTTTAAAATACTAATTTTAGGGCTCTTTATATACCATTGTTTACTAAGCATTTAGTTGTCATCTGCAAAAAAATAAAACGATTTTCCAAATAGTTTGACTTTTTATGGTATCATCACCATGGTTAGAGCCACAGGTATTTTTCTCTTGTCCGAGAAGCCTGTAGATGTTGCCCAGTGTCCACAGAGCGGCCCAATGGAGCAGCATCATTGCCACTGTCACATCCCCTGAGGACGTGCCAAGGTTCCTCCAGGGTGTCCGCCTCCCTATGCTCCCAAAACTGCTGCTCCTTCACTGTGAGGAGGAATATAGGGGGCAACCTGTGGGGGGCTAGCAATCCAAATCTGTGCCAGTGACCCGTGTCCTAGTGCACATTCTTTTTTAAAAAATATATTTATATTTTATTGATTTTTTTACAGACAGGAAGGGAGAGGGATAGAGAGTTAGAAACATCGATCAGCTGCCTCCTGCACACCCGCTACTGGGGATGTGCCCGCAACCAAGGTACATGCCCTTGACCGGGATCGAAGCTGGGACCTTTGAGTCCGCAGGCCGACCCTCTATCCACTGAGCCAAACCGGTCAGGTCTAGTGCACATTTTTGTTAGCCCATAATTAAGTCACTGCCCCTTCCTTAGGCAATAGCCCATTTTCCTGGCTGCTCCCAGTTTGCAGAGGCCACGGGCTGGGAATTTGGCAGCTTGGCCAGGGTGTGTGTGTGGGGGGGGGCGGGGGCAGTCGCTGGTGCCACCAGGCCAGGCATTGAGATACAATCTAACTTCCCCATTCTAACTGACTCAGGAGGGGCCATGAAAGCCCACCACAAAAGTAGTTAGGAGACAGATAGGAAGCAAAGGAACTTAGTCATATATAAGGGGTGATCTCACTGTATTAGCTGTTCAGGCTTTGGATCTTCGAATGCCCTGAGCCAGCAGCACTGCTTTAAAGAAAGGGTTTTTCCTGAATCTCCGAGTACTCGTTGTGTATTTTCTGGTCACCTGGTCAATTCTGCAACGGAAGGCTGTGACCGCATTCCTCCTGCAGGGCAGGCAGGGAGCCTCTCTGCTCCGCTGGGTGCTATGCTGCTACCTGGGGTCACAGCAGAATCTGGTCAGAATCTCATAGCAGCTGAGATCACATGCAATGTCTTCAGCTTCGGATTTCTGTTTGGCATCAGCTTTAAAAAATCAAGTCTTCCCTTGTACAATCAATAGTGTTTAGGGCAGTGATGGCGAACCTATGACACGCGTGTCAGAGGTGACACACGAACTCATTCTTTTGGTTGATTTTTCTTTGTTAAATGGCATTTAAATATATAAAATAAATATCAAAAATATAAATCTTTGTTTTACTATGGTTGCAAATATCAAAAAATTTCTATATGTGACACGGCACCAGAGTTAAGTTGGGTTTTTCAAAATGCTGACACGCCGAGCTCTAAAGGTTCGCCATCACTGGTTTAGGGGCACAGCGGTCTCAATTCATATGTAACATGCATTTCCCCATAATAATAGCAAGGACAACAGCAGCAACTTGCAGATGCAACTCAGCCCAGGATTTCGCCCCCATTTTTGGGCTGAGCAGTTTTGCTCCTTGGAGCTCACAGATATCAGCTGTTTGCATTTGCATAACTAAATAACTCATTCAAGTGGTTTTTCAGAACAAAGGATCAGTGTGTCTCAAGATTTATTTTAACCTTGTCAAACAGAGCACTGCTTTCTGTTTTACTATAATTTTTCTACTTCTAACTTCACACAAGTTTCCAAGGAGCTCCAAGTGCCTCGGACTCTTCCTCTGCTTCAAATCCTCATAAGGGAGCACGCTCCCTCAAACTGTGGAGTCATCCCTGGGAAGAGGGCCGGGGAAGGACAAGGTCTCTCTTTAAATAAGTTAATACATTGAAAGCACCCAGAACGGTGCCTAGAAACAGTGGTCAGCAGACGTTGATTAGCTCTTCTTGTTCCCCTGGGCCACCTAGCAAGATTTTAGAGAGCCCTGCCTCATCCTCCCACACCTTGGCTATTCTACTTTCTTGCAATCCTTAGGTAGAGAAATAGGATTCAGCTCTAAAACCTGGCTCTGGAGATGCAACTGAAATCAAAATGCGGTGGTTGGGCAGAGTTCTTTGTCTCCCAAACCCGAAGAATGGATTCACGGGACAAAAACGGTTGGTGGAAACAAAGTTTATTGAGGGATAGGCAGACTTCCTGCTGCAAGGGGGCAGCAGCAAGGGGGCCCAAAGCGGTTTCGCTGAAGCTCTTTGTCTAGGAATACTGTATTCATGGACCTTGCTAACTTCTGATTGATCTCTTCAAAGAATTCTGGAAATATCCAATTCTTTCAAAGCTCAAATTCTCTCCTGCCGGGGGACCTGATTGAGGACTGCCACTTCGGGTCCGAGGTGACATCACTGTTCTGTCCCCTGCCCCAGCCAGGTTCCCTGCCTGAGTCTAGTTCTAGGTCCCTTTGTTTGTCCCCATATCTGCAAAGCCCAACACCCCTCTACACCCCGCCCCCCTGTCCAATCCCTGACTGATTGCCTAGCCCTCTTTTTCTCCCTGACTGATTGCCTAGTCCTCTTTTTCTATCTCCTCACAACAAGGTAGGCCAGTTCTATCATCCAAAGAGGCCAAAGATATTCAGTCACAGGGAGCTCCCACAGCTTGGGAGTTAGAAGGCAATAGACTCCAGGGTCAGGCCCTAGCGGGTTTGGTTCATTGGCTAGAGCATCAGCCTGTGGACAGAAGGGTCCCGGGTTCATTTCTGGTCAAGGGCACCTACCTCGTTGCAGGCTCCTCCCCTGCTGAGGCACTGGTGAGGGTGTGTGCAGGAGGCAACCAATCGATGTGTTTCTCTCACATGGATGTTTCTCTCTGCCTTTCCCTCTCTCTTCCACTCTCTCTAAAAATCAATGGAAAAATATCCTCAGGTGAGGATTAAAAATATACATATATATGTATATACAAATCTTTAGAAAATGCTCACTTTCCCTCCTAGAATCTAAACCTTCTAAGGGTAAGATCAATATCTATACCATTATAACTCCAGCACCTAGTATAATTCAATGACCATTATGTGGGAGGTGACGGTCGTTATTTGATTAACATATAATTTTTTTAAAGATATATTTTATTTATTTTTTACATAGATGAAGGGAGAGGGATAGAGAGTTAGAAACATCTATCAGCTGCCTCCTGCACACCTTCTGCTGGGGATGTACCCGCAACCAAGGTACATGCCCTTGACTGGAATCAAACCTGGAACCCTTCAGTCCGCAGGCCGACACTCTATCCACTGAGCCAAACCAGTCAGGGCATAACATATAAATTTTAATAAGTAATCTAACTTAGGAGGTACATTGAAAAGACAAAAATGTTTTCTCAGAGCAGGCAAAATGTTTTCTCATAAGGGTAAAAGCACTAGATTAACAACCAGAAAGAAGACTTTGGTTCTAGTTGAACAAATAGTGAGAAGTAGACCAAATTCCTTAATCCCTTCAAAATCTATAAATATGTATGGGGTTTAAATGAACCACAAAACTATAGTTTGCAATTTAGGATGGAAAAAAATCACTTATTTTCACCCCTTAAGTGAATCAGAGGTAAGTGACCTGAAGCATCCAAAATTGTTATTTTGTTACATTAAGAGTATTTTAAAGAATGCATTAAATCATTTACTCTATCATTAAAGTAGTTATACTTTCTGTTTCACCCAGAGAGTGCAAATAAGATGATGTAAATTTTGTAAGTTGGGAAATGCTGTTAAAAAGTAGTCTATTATATTATATATAAACTTTATTTCTCCAAAGGTAAGTGCAATTGCCGAAGTTTTAGCTTAGTATCTTTTCAAGTTTTTTTGTTTTGTTTTTAACAGTGTGACTCCACAGCTTTCAGGTTATCACTGAGTTTCTTCTTTTTGTAGTGTTCATATAAAATTTTTATGAACTCTCTGTGTAGCCCATGTTTTATTGTCTCTTGGGTTGCCATACTTGAATACTTTAGGTCAAGGATTTTACAGGATACACTTATTCCAAGTAAATAACTCAGTAAGAACCTAATTTCTGCATATTTCTTTATGCTTGCTTATCTACTGTGACAAATGCCCTTTCAAAAGATGAACAACATTGAATGTTCAAAATCTCAGGCGAGGTGATAAGAAAATTAGAACACAGAGTTTGAATATTTAATAAAGCATTAGTGAAGAAACCAACCAACCAAACCAATAATAACCAATTTATTATTTTGACAGATCCTAAACCAGAAAAACTCATTTTAAACAGCTGCAATCTTTTCATTTGCTCCATTATGGTTAAAAGTCTGCCAGTAATTCCATTATAAACTCTATTTCCAGAGAGATTCTATTTGTCAATAAAAATTAATTACAGTTTAAGAGATTTTTTTAAATGTTGCTATAATATACCACAAAATTTTTTCCCTAAAATCACATGACTCTAGAGATACTGCTAGCATACTGCCCCCCGCCCCCGCCAAATGGTTTGGTAGACAAGTGAACAGAGAGTTTTTAAAATTCCCTTTCTTGAGGTCTCTATACTATCTTTAACAATCAATGATATTGTTAGCTATTCCTGAACACATACAGTATGCTTTATTTTTTTAAAAAATATATTTTATTGATTTTTTACAGAGAGGAAGGGAGAGGGATAGAGAGTTAGAAACATCGGCGAGAGAGACACATCGATCAGCTGCCTCCTGCACACCTCCTACTGGGATGTGCCCACAACCAAGGTACATGCCCTTGACTGAAATCGAACCTGGGATCTTTCAGTCGACAGGCCGATGTTCTATTCACTGAGCCAAACCGGTTAGGGCTATAGCATGCTTTCTTAAAAGACAACCTGATAATAATTACTTTTCTGAGTAAAATATATATATTCCACAATAAGAAACCCATTTTGGGTAACTGGGAGATAATATTTTAAGTTAAATATTTCTGATCCAAATCCTTATATAATTGTATGAGTATATATATGGTTAGGGTAATGCTAGCTCCTAATAGCAGTTTATTTAATGCTTTGAGCAGTCTGGATGGGGGACAGTCAATTATATATCTTTTATATAATTAGTTAGGGAGCCAGTTTGAAAGAGACTGTCATCTTTAACACATGGCTTCCAAGGTTTTCAGTTGCCTTAATCCCTGGTATCTGGAAGTGGAAAAGAACATGGAAGAATATGAATGAGAGTTTCATGGGCTAAACCTGGAATTGGAACATATCACTTACACTCAAATTTAATTGACCAGAAATCCTATCAGCACAGAAGGCTGGGAAATGTAGTCTAGCTTACTGCATAGGAAGAAACTCAGAAATGTAAAAACACAGATTTTGAAAAACAGTTATTAACCTCTGCCATAACCAGTATTGAGGACAAAGTGACATAGCTTCATTTAAACTTTTCCTGTGAAATAAAGGCAGACATGTTTCCTCTCTATTTTCTGAAGATCATTACCTACCTTGGGCAAATGGATGCATCATCCAAACTTAGGTCAAGTTGGATTATAGAAGAGGTTTATTTATTTACTTATTTGAAAAGATATTCAAACCTAACCTTTCCCTAGGAATACTAATTTAAAAATTAAAGTTTCCATGACTGAATGCATATGTTTGAGAAAATAGCTTAGAATTCATTTCACTGGGGC
Organism: Myotis lucifugus; assembly: GCF_000147115.1. Lineage (NCBI taxonomy): Eukaryota > Metazoa > Chordata > Mammalia > Chiroptera > Vespertilionidae > Myotis > Myotis lucifugus. The sequence continues at coordinate 1,219,567 of NW_005871150.1, read as the reverse complement.
TTCTAATACTAATTACTCTCTAATTAATCAGAGCCATGTGACATTAATTGGTTGCTAGTACACTGGAACTTGTCACAGTCAACCTCTTGGAGATCAAAGTCTTTGTTGTGTGTTAGAGCTTCTTAAATTAGGTAGAGCCATGGAGGTCATGTGGAATGGCACAACAATCCCTAATTAATAAAATATGAGACCAGAAAGGTCACTATTCCCTTTTTAAAAATGTCATAGATGATTATGATACAGTTTTGTCAAATAGATTCTTTCACGAATCATGACTCCAATGGTCTTGATAAAGCAAATCCTATATTTTTAGCCAATGCATTAAGACCACACATGACTTTGGAAGTTCTGGAAGCTATTCAATGTGCTCCCAAAACCTGGGTGTCACTGTGATCCATTAATCTCTCCTTGGCCAAATGGATAGACAGTCCAAACTCAGGTAAGGTTAGATTAGAGAAGTGATGAGTGACATGTATGTATCAGAAAAAGGGAACACGATGATGAATAAGTGATGAATAAGGGGTTTATGGTCTAGTGAAGGAACACACATTTACAAGACCTTCACTCAATACCACTGTAGCAGCATAACTTTTGTAGTAAAGAGAAAACTAAGGGGTGGGGAGCTGCCTAAACTTATCAGCAGAATTAAAATACAATTACAATACAATTGGAATATGATGGATGTGATGGTGGGAATGGCACCTAACTTGGCCTGAAAATAAAGTTTAAATCTTGAGCCTATGCCCTCTTTTAATTCTAAGTTCACCAACCAAGTAAATTATGTATTGAGTCTTTGGTAAAAATTGGTATTATCCATAAGCAAAAAGTATTTGTAAAGTTCTACATTGTAATTCCTAGGTAAAATTTATTTTAAAATGTTCATCTCCTGTCTTTTCCTTTTTAAAAAAATATTTTAATTGATTTTAGAGAGGAAGAGAGATAGAAACATCAGTGATGAGAGAGAATCATCAATCTGCTGCCTCCTGCATGCCCCACACTGGGAATGGAGTCTATAACCTGGGCATATGCCCTGACCAGGGAATCAAACCAGGGACCTCCAGGCTCATAGGTCAGTGCTAAACCTGAGCCACACCGGCAGGGCCCTAGGTAAAATCTTAAAAGCATTTCACTTCTTCTTAAAGCTCTGATGTTTCTCATCTGTCACCCTAAGCATACACATTAGAATTTGCTGGGAAGAGTTCTCCATGACTCTGAATTTCACTCATCTCATCACCAGCTGTATCCATAGAGATTAAGAGTGGCCTGACTGTAGAAATATGTAGGGACCATAACTAAGCTGGTAATAAGAGTAGCCTTCTTATCATCCATATTATTCGTAATATCTGGGGGTTAATCTATAATAATAATATGCTAATTAGACCGGACAGCTGAACAACCTTGTGGACGTCATTCCGGACATCCTTCTGGATGAAGCCGCGGTGGCGGGGGCCGAGGCAGAGGCGGTTAGGGGTGATCAGGCAGGCAGGCAGAGTGGTTAGGAGTGATCAGGAAGTCAGGCAAGTGATTAGGGGCGATGAGGCAGGCAGGCAGGGGAGCGTTTAGGAGCCAGTAGTCCGGATTTCGAGAGGGATGTCCAACTGTGGGATCAGGCCTAAACCAGCAGTCGGACATCCCTTGAGGGGTCCTGGATTGCGAGAAGGTGCAGGCTGGGCTGAGGGACCCCCACTCCCATGCACAAATTTCATGCACTGGGCCTCTAGTAGACAATAAATGAAGACTTAAGATGACCTCTCCCCTCTCTCCCTGCCTCTCCATATGGCACTCTGCTGGCCAATTATCTCAGCCACCATCTCCTATTCCACAATTTCTTTTGCTATTGCATTTCATCAAAACTTATCTTTTCTATATCACAAAGCTTGATACTCAAAAGAGAATAATTTAACATAGTTAAAGTGGCTCCACTAGTAGAGATCTTAGAAAACATGATCCCTGGTGGTAAAAGTAACTGCAGAAAGAAGACCATTTTAGTGCCTTGTGATCCCCACCTGCTGGTGTTTGTGTCTTGTATAACCCTGCCCCCCACACCTTGAGAGGGAACTGAAGCTAGTAGCTTGATTCTAACCAACAGAGCATGGTCAAAGAGATGGAATGCTACTTATGCGAATAGGTTTAAAAATCTGTGATTTCCAACTTGCTAGCAGACTCTTTCTACTGCCTTCTCAGCTTGCACATTTTAAGGAAGAAATCTGCCATATGGCAGAGGTTCATTCATGTGGCAAGGGACTGGGAGTGGCTTCCGGCCAGTGAGGAACTTCAGCCCTCAACCTGACAGCCCACAGAAACTGCTGCCCCAAACCACCAAGGGAGCATGACCAAAACAATGCTTCACTAGTTGAGACTTCAGATGAAACCACAGCCCCTGGGTCACCATTTTGATTACAGCCACTGAGAGACTGAGAAGCAGAGGACACCACTAAGTCACGCCCATATTCCTGACATACAGACACAGTGAGACACTAAATGTGTGCTATGTCAGCTGCCAAGTTTGGGGGCAATTTGTTGTTTAGAAATTGATAACTACTCAAACTGTGCCATTTACATCCTCTGCTCATCCAGAGTGACCTCCTAAAAGTGGGAACTGTATCTTTTTAATTTTGGCATCATTGACGCCTAACAGTAAACATTTGTTAATTAAGTGAATGAAAAAGCGTATTTGTGTATGTGAAGCCCCTGGTCTCCAGTCTCCAGTGCCGTGCAGCTCAGAACAAAAGTGCACTCTTGCAGATTCCTTTTGCCGGTCAAGGCTGGTTACTGGTAATTCCATTACGTTGGCAACGTTTACGAGCAGTGGTTCTCAACCTTCCTAATGCAGCGACCCTTTAATACAACTCCTCATGTTGTGGTGACCCCCAACCATAAAATTATTTTTGTTGCTACTTCATAACTGTAATTTTGCTACTGTTATGAATTGTAATGTAAATATCTGATATGCAGGATGTATTTAGGTGACCCCTGTGAAAGGGTCGTTCGACCCCAAAGGGGTCGAGAACCACAGGTTGAGAACCACCGGTTTACGGGATACAACCAGGTGATCTTATGTGTCTTTGCACCAATTCCTATCAGCAGCCACTGCCAGATTCCCACGGGAGAAGTTGTGCATATTTGCATTATCTCAGAACTTTCCCACACATAGATGGTTTTCACTAGTTTTTATAGATTTCACTTTTCTTCACAGATCTATAGTATAGATTTCAGCAGCCCACTCTATGGTTGCCTATATCAGTGTTTAACTGATGAATTATACACTAGTTATAAGACCTTATTTTATTTTGCTAAAAAAAGAATTTTAATATGTAAATGTACAATGAATTTGTAAGTGTACAAACTGGAGTATATGCTTGTTTTACTTCCTGTTGATTATTAAACAGTTAAGTTATAAAGCCCACCCTGCTGATTTTGATAGGTACCCAAATTGATAATGATGAGGAGTCATGACAAAAATCAATGGCAAGGTTTTATGGCTTGCCAAAGGGTGGAAGCTCTTGATGTTTGGAAAGGATGGTATGCGAGAATAAAGAAAATCCCAAATGATGTTTTTGCTTTCAGCACAAAGAATATGAATTAGAAAAATCTGGAGGTGGAGAAGTGGCACTTACTGCCCCTGTTTGAGATTAATGATTGTGCAGCAGTAAACCACTTCATTGTAAAGCATATGTCTGGAGTAATTTAGAGATTTGTTGATTTTCCATGTAACACCTTGATATATGGGCTTTGTAAGTTTCTGGGGTCTTCTATTAGTCAGTAGCATTTTGCAACTGCTTTGAAATACTTTATGAACAAAAGGAGTAAAATATAAATAAACAGGTGGAACATAGAAGTAAAATATACAGTAATTATTGGCAATGAAGAAATTGAAATAGCCTATAATTTTATGAATTATTTTAAATTATAATTTTAGTTTTAAAAAAATCTATAATCAATCCACCTATATGAGGCATTTGTTGTGAACATAATGGTTTACAAACTCTTCTCTTCATATATCATGGGGTAATATTTGACCTACTGTAATTTATGATATATAATGATTATTCCCACATTACATGAAGGTAACAGAGAACAGGTCTGTATTGTTCCCTTCATTTAACTTTAATATAACAAGCTTTGAAGACAGAGAGGTTTGCCTATTATTTTTCTCATTGAAATGAAACATTTAAAATTTTTAGTACTAAATATAGCAGAAGTTCAAAAATGGTACAAGAGCTGTATTATTCTCCCAGAACAATCGGTGGAGCTGAATAATATACTCTTGAAAGGATATTATTTAAATAGAATTAGTGCAGGTTTTGTCACAAATTGAGGACAGAGTGGGTATGGATAGAGTGTTAGATGATTATAGGGATAGAGTGTTAGATGATACTAGGTGCTAAATAAAACAGCATTAATGAAATGCTGGAACAATGCCAGTGCCTAACACGGGTGTGAGAAGCTTGAGATCCACTTTTATGGCAGGAGTCTTCATCCTCCTCATGCTTCACTCAGATACACAAAGTTTTATCCCTGTAACACATCTGATCTTCCTCATGAGCCTCCATATTAGTTTCCTAGGGCTTCTGTCACAAAGTAGCACAAATTGGGTGACTTATAACCACATAAATTCCTTGACTCGCTTATAACCTCTAAGGTTACAAGCCCAAAAGTAAACTGTGGGCAGGGCCACCCTGCCTTTGAGACTGTCCGTTGCCTCTTCTAGCTAGGACACCAGTCAGTCTAAATCAAGGGCCCACTCTTCTCCGGTATGAACTCTTCTCTTCACGTGTCATAGGGTAATATTTGACCCACTGTCATTAGTTATCTTTAGCTAATTACATCTGCAATAACCCTATTTCCAAATAAAGACACATTCTGACATGTTATGCCCCTTCATTTGGCCACATTCTATCATTTTCTTATATGAATTATAGGAATACTGTGTAATAAGATAAATAACTGATAGTAAGAGTTTTAGGTTTTCTTTAGTATCAGGAGTTCCTTTCAGAATCCATAGTACTTACAGTTCATTTACATATGATATTTCCTACCCTCATTCATTCATTATGGGTTCAAAAAACAAGAGAAATGGCATCTGAACTTATATAAAAGGAGTGGTGGGGAAGTATTACTAGAAAAAAATGGGAAGAATGAATCACCTGTGCAGATGACTGTGATCTCAATTTGGTTATTCTTTTGTACAGAGATTTTCTTTTATCCTCTCTTTTAGCTACTTTGTATTTTTTTTTTTTTGCACTACTAACACCTGTCCATGAGGACTAAAAAGTCTTGGTTCAACATGGAAGGTTACATTTTACATGGCTCATATTTCTACTCAAGGAAAGCTGGGAAGCATCCCAAGATTGCTACTGGGAGGCTCTGCATGATAAATAAGAGATGCAGGATCAAACTAGATTGGACTATTGCCTTGTCTAGGAGAGTAATGGTTATTATCTATTAGCCTCCTAAGCTATAACTCCAAATCCCACTGCTTAATTGGGAAACCTAATCCAATTGGTTGTTACCTTGTTATTAGGCCAATATATAAGCCTCCTTTTGAACTAGATCACTGAAGAATACCATAATATTTAGATTGAAGAGAAGTTTGTCTACACTTGTTTCCTTACATTGATTTCCAGGCACACATTGGTGGTTAAAACATGTTTGTTGATTAAATGAGTGACAAAAAAATGCATAAATCAAAGCAAAGGGGTGAATAGAAATAATTAAATGGATGTCTCAATAAGATACCCCTAAAGTGAAAGGCAAAAGTTATTCAGATTTCAATTAAATTTGCTATATTACTTCTTTACTTAATTATTCTGTGTGTGAAGATATAGGAAGAAGTTACTATTTTTTTAATCCTCACCCAAGGATATTTTTTTCACATCGATTGGTTGCCTCCTGCACAAGGCCCTGCAACCGAGGCATGTGCCCTTGACCAGAATGGAACCTGGGACTCTTTGGTCTGCAGGCTGATGCTCTACCCACTGAGCCAAACTGGCTAGGGCTAGGAAGAAGTTATTTTTATATAGTTCAACCTCAAGGTGAAATTCTGTTGTTTACATGTGCCTTGTCTCACAGCCACAAGTTATTTATTTATAAGGTCTATGCATTAAATTCAAGTGAACCTCTATGTGATTCCTAAATGAAGTGAAATATACCATCCTATATAATAAAAGGCTAATATGCAAATAGACTGAATGGCAGAACAACTGAAAAATCGGTCACTATGACGTGCGCTGACTCCCAGCGGGCGTGTGAGGAATATGGTAGGCATCAGCTGCAGTAGGATGGTGGAGCACGTGAGCGGGGATGCCAGACCAAGGTGGGGCACCAGTCACTGCCATTGGGGCAAGCCTCTGGTGGTTACTGAAAATTCTTTGCCCCCGCGTGCCGTGGTACCGCCAGGCACTTGCACCTGTTGCTGGTGCAGACCCCTCTTGCACCCGCTGCAGGCACCAGAGCCGCCGTGCGCACCCACTGCCAATGCCAGGCACTGGCCCCAATCACTTGGTGTGGTCAGCGGGTGCAAGTGGTGGCTTCCAGCCCCAATCGCTCCTCAGGGCTTCTCCACCTCCCCCTGCTCCTGAGGGAAGATCCAGCCAGCACCATCAGTGCATGGGAGCAGCGGTGGCAGGAGTGGGGCTGTCGGCAGACAGGGGACAGGGACAGGGTGGGGGGGGGCCATGGCAGGAGGGGCCAGGCGGGGGTGCAGAGGATGGGCTGAGACCTGCCCCTGTGCCTACTGCAGCCTCGCGGCCAACAGTTTCTTTCAAGGTGCAAGAATTCACGCACTGGGCCCCTAGATGTATACTATAATTCCAGTCTTAGACCCCACCAGCTTGTGACTGGAAATAAAGCCACATTTACTTTTAATATCCAACTTATGATACTATGAGGTCCCACTAGCCAAGTATTTACAAATCACATTCTCTCAGAGTGACCATCAGCTATTTCCAAGAGGTCTCCAGAGTTGGATGTGGCTGACCTTCCCCTCGGCCATAGGGACTGTGGGCTCTTTGCTATTCCACCGGGAGAATGAGATGTGTTTTACTTTAATTGCTCACAGCACGATGGTGACTACATTAACATTTTAAAGAAAAATTTATCAAGATTTTGAATAACAGGGAATTACAGAGAAATATATATAGCTATTAAAAAGGCTCAGAAGAGTCACAGAAATCCCCTCGTAGGCCAGCTCTCAGCCTTAGTCCTGTCCTGCCTCATTTCCAATGCCCAGAGTAGCTCTTAGTCACCACGGGAATGTTCCAGGGATTTCTGTGCCCTGGGTTCTAGAACTCATGTCAAAAGAGACTCATGGGCCCTAAAGCAGAAGGAAGCTTTTCTCCCTTTAGTCTGAGGACTTTTCTCATCTTCTCCTCCCATGTGAACACTCAGTTGTGAGTATGGGGGTCCCATCTTCATATGTGGGATGATGTTGTTCCTCATGGCAACATGGTAATTGCACAGTAGTCTTCATTAGTGTATTTCCTGTCTGGCTGACAAAGGCTAATTACCATGTGGAGGACATTAAATGCCTGGACTGCATAAGGTAATACCAAGCTTAACATAATTTGGTTTCATATTCTTTATATTAATAATTCAAAAAAGTGTTACAATCTAATTATACCCAAGGTACCTTTCTCAATTCCTTGCAGCAAGAACAAAATTGTATTTACATAATTCATGCGATGAGAGAAGAAAAATTAGTTGTTGTTTTTTAACAGAAATGAATACAGCTATCTCATTAAGTACCTGTGGATGACTCTTGAGTTTAAAGCTATGAGAGGGAAAACTTTCTACTGAAACCAACAACAAAGAGAAATGAAGATAAGGATTCGTATCAGAAAAGCTTCACTAAATGAAATCTATAGCCAATTAGAAAACAATAATTTTAAGTCTGAAGTATCAGAATATTGTCTTAATTTTCTAGATTACTGTTGTCACAACTAGTCTATGTATGAACAGCCAATGCACCAAAGCCTCCAGTGAGAATTTCCTGGACATATTTTGACTGCATTAGAAAGTCTGAATGTGAATCTACTGAGGATTCCTGTCTTGTTTGGAGATTGTTGCAAGTGCTCTAAGATATCTTCTGATATTGACGTTGCGTAATTTGAGGATTTCACAAGTCAATTCAACCAACGTAATAATTAGTGAATTTCCACCTAAAACTGTGGGACTGGAATCCAGTTATCTGTTCAACAACATGGGTCAAAGCATCTGACTGTGGAATATGACTTTCAACAGTTACAATGCTGTTCGCTTTCATGGTAACATCCTTACTTAAAAATTTATCCATAGGTCACTTTTTTCACAACTACTAGTTCAAAAAGCTAGCAATGTACCATTATTATTTGGTATTTGTAAGCAAGCACAATGTTTTGGCACTGTGATTTTTTTCTTTCTTTCTTTATTCTTTTTTTTTTTATGATACTGGTAGCCAACCAAGAATGTAGATTGATTGGCTTTTCAGTGTTGACAGTCATAAATAAAACTGAACTGACAAGTGAGAGAGCTCTGGTATTTTACAAAGACAAGGTCAAATTGTGCTTCTGATCCTTTTCCACTTCTCATACAAATAAAGACAGAAAATTTCGAGATAGTTGAGAATTTATATTTTTTAAGAAACATATATTTCTGCCAAACACTTAACTTATATTGTATCAATCCATATGTTTAGATAACCAAAACAATATCATTCTCATACTAAATTGTGCATTTAATATCTTTAGGAATTACTTCACATCTACATTTATAAAAATTTCCCCCCATAAAACCAAGACTCTGACTATATAAGAAAACTTTGAGCAAATTTCTAAGTAATTTAAATTAAACTCAATCCCCTGAAGAATTTTTCTACTTGAATGATTGTTTGCATTGTGAGAATTAGTTGAACATTTAATCAATTTTGTTTGTGTATGTGTATACACTATCCATTATTTTCTCTCATGTTATCCTGAGAGGAATTTAATGCAATTAGTAAACATGTTGAATGTCTTTTATCAAAGTATAAAATATACAAAAGGGACAAATCATTAAGATTTGTAGTGTGCTGAATTACTGCAAATGATCACACAGTCAACTAACAACCAAATGAAAAAATAGAGCAACCACATCTTCAAAGTACCCCTCAGGTCCTCTTGCCATCCCTACACTTCACTCCTCTACACTGGCAACCACTATCCTGATTTCTTTTATTTTTTTAAACATGTTTTTATTGATCTTAGAGAGAGGAAGGGAGAGGGAGAGAAAGAGATAGAAACATCAATGATAAGAGAGAATCATCTATCCGTTGCCTCCTGCACACCCCCTACTGGAGATCAAGCCTGCATCCTAGGCATGTGCCCTGACTGGGAATCAAACTGTAACCTCCTGAGAGTCAACCACTGAGCTACCCGGGTCAGCTGAGGTCCTAATTCTTCTGTCAAGTTGAACTTTTTTCCACACAGACTTCCAATTTATGTCTATTTATTAAAATCCTGTCTTTTTCCCTATGACTTGTCAATACAATCAGTGTCATACATCAAATATCCACATCTATGTTTGCTTGGGGGTTCTCTATTTTCTCCCCATGGTCTATTTGTTATCCTTTTGCCAGGAACCCACAGACTTAAATAACTTTTTAAATATTTAAGTGTGTAAGTCCTCCAACTCTTTTATTCAAGATTTTCTTAACTATATATATTATACATAAGATATATTATATACATATAATATAATATAAAATATTAAAGGTTAAGAGACATAGTTATACATATCACATAGTATGTATAATACATATATGGTACTATGCACTCTATATTATTTTTGTATCTTTTGACCTATCAAGGTAATGCATAAACGTTTATCAGAGGTAATAATAGAGAGACATAGTAATTTATATAAAGACTATCACAGCAAAACTTTTAATGCCAAAAAATGAACCAACTTAATAACCCAATAAAAAGGGATCAATTAAAAATGATGAATTCAGCCCTAACCGGTTTGGCTCAGTGGATAGAGCATCGGTCTGTGGACCCAAAGGTCCCAGGTTCGATTCTGGTCAAAAGCATGTACCTTGGTTGTGGGCACATCCCCAGTAGGAGATGTGTAAGAGGCAGCTGATCGATGTTTCCCTCTCATCGATGTTTCTAACTCTCTCTCCCTCTCCCCTCCTCTCTGTAAAAAAATCAATATATATTAAAAAATATGAATTCAAATGATAGACCATTGTGTCATTATTAAAATGTTTTTAAAAATGAAATAAATATTTGATATTGATAGCTAATTAAATTAGCAAAAGTATATCTAATATTAACTCTAAAGTATTATACAAAATAGTATAATCAAAATGATCCCATGGGGGCAGGTTGAGGAGGATAAAGGAGGGATAAATGATGATAGAAACTTGATTTTGGGTGGTGAACACACAATATAATATACAGATGATGTATTGTAGAAATATACACTTGAAACCTATAAAATTTTATTAATCAATGTCACCCCAATAAATTCAATAAAATTAAAAAATATATGATCCTGATTTTATAACATAATTATTTTTCTAACATATACATCTCATTTATATGTTGTCTGTATTTATACACACATGTATATTAAAAGAAATATTAAAAGTGGTTTATATGGTTATGCTTTAGAATTTTGAGTAATGCTAATTTCCTTTTTTCAAATTTGCATATTCTCAGAGAGAAATTATTTTATTAAAAATAATTTTATAAGTGTAGGAATGTCCTTTACATCCATTTGTGTAAAATTTTTGTATAGTAACTGCCTCCTCTCCTAGAATATGTGCTCTATGTGTGCAGAAGCCATACCTATCCTGTTCTCTGTTGGAACAATATATACAACAAATATTTGTTCAAAAATATTGTTGAATAAGTCAGTATAGCTATTCTATGGGATGTTGATAGCCTAACTGCTTACTATATGCCCTAACATATGGGAGAAGGTTGTTTTGACATTCAAAAAACATATGAGAAAAACAAGATTGATTTTAAAGGAACAAATTGAAAATGCTACAAAACTGTACACTAGTAGCTTTCAAACTATGGTGGTGCATGTCTAGATGGCACAGGTATGTAAGTTGCAGGCATGTATTTAGTAGCATGTTAGCATCAGTATGTTTAAAAGCAAGATTTTAGGGAATGAGACAGAATGGATGTGCTTTAAAGGATATGCAAGGAACATAGTGATCCGGTAGGTCAGGAAACGAGGCAGCCTGAATGCATGCAGCCAAGACAGTATCTCTGGAAGTGAGCAGTGAGTGCCAATCCTGAGCCTAGAAGGACCGGCAAAGAGGTGGAAGGGCCCAAGACCAACTGCCTGTACTTGGCACGTTTCAGGAAGTTTGTCTCACGACACAGTCCCCGCTGCATAGGGTAGAGCGCAGTCCCATGTAACTATTATAATGACAGGGTCAGATGACGATGAAGGGCACAAGCAAATTCTCAGGACTGAATTATCTTATGACACACAGGTCTACATTTTCTTGGTTTGAATCATTATAGAAAAAAAACATTATTTCTGAGGAAGACTTGAAATTAAACAACTTCTTCCATTATTTATGTTTATTTTAAGTAAGTGAAATTTGACAGAATGCTTTATAACAGAAGCCCAGTAACTCTCAGACTAGTTGAGAATTTTCATGATCATCACTATAGGAAGGTCTGGAGTCCATAACGGAGAAATTGTCATTTTTATGAGACACATGAATTTTGAAACATTCAATTGCTATTTTCCAGCCTGTAATCATTAATCAGTTGCTTAATTAATAAATAACCTTTTAAATGGTTTGGCCTTCACTGGTTAGAATCACTTATGCAAATGGCACATATTAATGTCAAATTAAAGCTGATGTATAAGTCATTATGAATAATTTGATGGATTATAACAGTTCTTTTGTAATATTTTGAAGCACTCATTGCATTGAGCAGACTATTATTGTCGTATTACGTTAGTTAACACATGGGCTATTTTAAAAATTGAGTGCTTTTGCTCTCATTGACCTTGGAATTGATGGGTGACATCTGATGTATTGGCCTTACTTTCTATCATTCCATTGATTTTATCACTTGATCGTATGCAATGTAACAAAATTATTTTTTAAAACTATTTGCTATAGAAGAAAATGTACCTAATGCACTCTATCCTGCTTTTTAAGAAGCAGCAAATAAGATTGATATAAACTGTTTGCTAGAATTTATAACCTTACTAAGTCAGTATTTAATGGCAGTAAATGTCAAGGTGCCACTCAAAGAAATGAACTTAATAATCACATATCAGGGCTGACATTAGCTCTGATAATATTACAGATGAATTCAGGCTACAATGGAACATTTCTTTACTTTTTTTTCCCATTAGAAATGGAAGACCTGCTAAAATCCATAAGCTGTGTATATGATAACCATTGACCCTAGAGGTCCCTCTGGATGAACTCTGTCAGGTTGTTACAGCATTTATAACTGCATGATGAAATGTAATAGATAGATCCATTACATTTCAGAAAAGGACCGGATAGCATATGAATTTATTGTTAGATCTTAATATCTTTCTCAGTGCTTCCACAATCATTTCAGCTCTCAGGAAAAAAATGCAGTGCTAACATTTCTTTTAATTTCTAAAATTTCTTTATGACAAACATAGTTTAGGCATGCACAAAAATGATAGATGCTGATGGGAATATCCTCTTTGTATCTTCTTAGTTACAATCGCCTTAAGAAACTGTAATTATCTTTCTCAATATTTGATACATCTCTTTTTAAAGTCATTCAGTCTTCTGGGGCCTTCAGGCCCCGGGCTGGGATGGGGAAGAGGGGGTGGGTGGCGGCGGACACGGCCTCTTTCCCAGGGTGGTCTAGGGCTGGCTCCCTCCTCCCCCTTTTTCCCCCTCCCCTTAAAAAAAATAAAGTCATTCAGTCTTTGTTGCTAGATAATTTTCTTTTAAAAAAATATTTTTATTGATTTCAGAGAGGAAGGGAGAAGGAGAGATAGCAGTGGGGCTGAGGGCCGGCTCTCTCCTCCCCATTTTTTGCCCCTCCCCCTAAAAAAAAAGTCATTCAGTCTTTGTTGCCAGGTAATTTTCTTTCTTTCTTTTTTTTTTTTTTAATATTTTTATTGATTTCAGAGAGGAAGGGAGAAGGAGAGATAGAAACAACAATAATGAGAGAGAATCATTGATTGGCTACCTCCTGCATGTCCCCTACTGGGGATCGAGCTGCAACCTGGGCATGTGCCCCTGACTGGAATCGAACCTGGGACCCTTCAGTCCACAGGCCAATGCTCTATTCACTGAGCTAAACCAGCTTGTGTGGTAATTTTCTTAAATTTGGATATTATTCAAAATATGGGCTCAAAATACGGATTTAAAAAATAAAATTATTTTAATTATGGTTACTGGATATATAATGAGATGATATATTGCTTCTTTAGTATTTGTCAAACCTTCACATTGTCTGTGTTCCACATATAGTATAGTAATGCGTGACTCAAATTATATTGATAGGTTTCTTTGTATGATTCTCTTCCTTATCACCAATGGCAACAACAATGCCCTAGTAAGCACTCTTTGTCTTGAAGTTTAGTTCTGTGTCAGTACTTTAGCCTGTGAACTCATATTCTCATGTAGTATCAACTACGACAGACCAGATCTCAGTCTCGTGAGTTTAGGAAAAGGAGGTACAATAAGGGCCAGGTTAGAAAGTCCAGGCACCCCAGAACCACTGTGGGCTATTCCTATTTTCTGGCACTGCATGAAACGTGTCTCAAGCCCTTAGAAGCAGCAAGGGAGCAGGCAGCCTACTCAGGATAAAATACACACATTCCAGGGCTTGGAGGAACTGAATGGAAAGTGAAGGTTTAAGACTCATTCTCATTGACTTTCATTCCAGCAGGGATTTCTAGCCATCTTCATTTACCCCAAGGATACTGACATAGTTGGTCTGCTTTGTCCTTAATGTTTCTGCAGTGTAAGGTCATAGAGGGAAAGTTCACAGGTATTTTCTCAACCTTTTTACTGCTACATCTCGCTTCAGTGCCCAGGCTATGGCCCTCCACTTTATACTCCTGCCTCTTCCCTGCTGCATGCACAAACGCCAGTTCAAGGCAGTTCCAGTTTTCTCAAAGTATTAATTCCTTCTCATCCATTCATATTCTCTCTCTCTCTCTCTCTCTCTCTCTCTCTCTCTCTCTCTCTCTCCCCCTCCCTCCAAATTGATGTACAGACAACAGAGTAGTGCTCCTCAGATACCCCTTACCCAGCATAAACACTGGTAGCTCAAAGCCAATACTGCTAAATTCATTCCCTTCTGGATGATTTTGAGAGAAATCTCAGACATCATATCTGGTGGATTTGCACTGTGTCAGTTTGGTGAAGCTGCTACTGTGCTTTCCAGAATTCCTTGCCCGGCAAAGTTCCAGGTCCGCGTGGAACTGACAATGTGAACTGACAATGTGAGAAGAACTGAACAAGAGACAATGTGAGATTGGGAAGGTAGAAGAGAAATGGTATTCATATTTATATTATGCTTGGAGGGCTGGGTTCAGGGCAGGAGTGTTACTGCTGCTCAGACATGTTTCACTTTTTCTGTCATGGGCAGCAGCTGGGCTTACTGGTATACCTCTTTGTGCTTTGCCTGACAGACCCTCCTTCAGTTTCTTCTATTTCCAGGCCAGGTGAGTGCTTAGGTCCACATAAAGGCATCACCTTCTCCTACAGGATGCCCCCATCATTGAGATTGAAGGCCTGAATGTGGTGACAGACTAGAAACTAGTGTGGGTCCCAGTCTGTCCTTGTGTGGGTTCCGGCTCATTCTCACAAGTGCCAGTGTTATCCTTCATCTAGTTTATATCTACATTCCATTCCTGACCACCTGCCCTGAGACTTCATTCTCCAGCTCTGGACACAGACACAACTGCCCCACATGCATGGCGTAACCAGCTCCCATAATTGCATATGGATCAAAGCTCTGTGAGATTCCCTCACTGTCTGCTTCTCCTGGTGGTCTGTTATTCTGACTGAACCCTGATTGAAATAATATCATTTCATCTATACATATTTGTATCTATAAAAATATAAATAACAACTTATTTAAGTAACTGAACCTCAATGTCACAGCACTTTCTAAAGCACAAACAAAATTTTAAAAATTTCCCTCACGTCCTTTCACTGTCCTCCGTCCCCATCCCTTCCACTCCCATTTCTAGAGTGTATTTCCCCAGATAATTGATGTTGGGAGAGAAACTCATGCTATTTCCCTATCTTGTTAGCTCACTGAAAACATATTATCTGATAAATTTTTTTAGCATTTGATTGGTTTAAATACTATTATCTTCAATGAAAGTATAATTATGAGGCTACATTGGTTTTAACAAGATATAGTACTATAAATAATTTATGAAAAGCATTAGGCTATTTAGAATATTTTTTGGTTGGCCACTTTGAAGTCACTTTTTAATGTATTTATTTCCTAATGATACTAGAAAGTTAATGTATTAATGTGATGGCATAGGCTATGTACCTATGCTAGTGTAAGAACAGTTATACTGATAGCTCCAACAAAAAATTTAAAAAAAAATCTATTATTAGGAACACTACTGTATTGATATTATCTATGCTTCTTGATAAAATTTTCTGGCTATTTCTCAGTTGCCCACTAATTTTTTACTGTGAATTTATAAGCCCCAAGAAAAATAGGAAAATAGAATCTGAACCTCTGACATAATGATGATGAATCTATTTGGCATGAGAAGTGACCTTTGAGCAAATCAAATTATAATTACTAACTTGGTAATCACTTGATTATTACTCATGGATAGTAAGGTAAAAGCTTCTTCCATGATTATAAACTGAAGTAGATATTTTTCTGGTACCCACTTATTTTTTTAAAAAACTATTTTTTATTTCATTAATTTTTTTTGTTAATCCTCACCTGAGGATATTTTCCCATTGATTTTTATTTTTTTCTAAATATATATATATATATATATATATATATATATATATTTGATTTTAGAGAGGAAGGGAGAGGGGGAGAGAGAGAGAGAGATAGAAACGTCAATGATGAGAGAGAATCATTGATTGGTTGCCTCCTCCACGCTCCCTACTAGGGATCAGGCCCGCAACCCAGGCACACGCCCTTGACTGGAATCGAATCTGGGACCCTTTAGTCTGCAGGCTGATGCTCTATCCACTGAGCCAAACCAGCTAGGACCCATTGATTTTTAGACAGAGTGGAAGGGAGGGAGAAACAGACAGAGAGAAACATCGATGTGTACGAGATGTTTGATTGGTTGCCTCCTGCACATGCACTGATCAGGACTGGGGATTGGGCCTGCAACTGAGGTACGTGCCCTTGACCAGAATTGAACCTGGGACCCTTCAGTCTGCAGGCCGACGCTCTAGCCACTGAGCAAAACTGGCTAGGACTCTACTTATTTTTTATCAATACTAGTAACACAAAACTAATACTTTCTAACAACAACAACAAAACCTAACCAAGAAGAAAGGGAAAGAAAGGGAAGCAGAAAGGAGGGGAAGGCAGGGGAGGGAGAAGGAGAATAAAAGTTTTAGAATTTGGAATTCAGTGCCTGTGGTTGAAATAATTACAAAAGAACCAAGGATGAGATTGAACAGTGGATCATTTAGATTTTGGTAATTACTGAAAATTATAATTCTTGCCCTATCTGAAACACTCACATAGCAAAACGACTGCTAATAATCTATTTGTTATTTTATAAGACATACATACTTGCTAACATATTATATTAGATCATCAGCTACCTGAAGTGGTTTTTTTATTATTAACCCTGAATTAACTTCCTACGGCAGAAGGAAAGCCTGTTGGTTGCAGATTTTGTGATGAAAACGTTGATGTTGGTTAGTTAAGGCCCAGACTCCCAAATCATCCTCATATTCATATCAGCATGTGATTAGGAGATTGAGCCACAGTCTAAGAGTTTCAGAAGCGAGCTATAATATAAAGGAGTGATCTGTAAAGGGTTATTTAGTTTTTACTGAAAACAAAAAAATGAAACCTTTCTGGGAATTATTTGCTAGGAATTAAAATTAAAAGCCCATAGGGCAAAGTAAGATAATTATTTTCCTCCAATATGCATCCCTGATTAAATTTCTAACCCTATTTAAATGTATGAAAAATTAGCCATCTTAATGATTATTTCAACTTGCTCCAGTTTTGAGTTAAACTGATTATGCATAATAATTGTTTCCAGATTTAAATTAGGGAAGTCGCATGGCCACCACAATTAAAGAGCAAAGTCATTGAATCTTCCTGTGTTCCTGAACAGTTAAAGCATATAACTTTAAACACAAAAATATTCAAGCTTTTCTAATTTAATTGCTTTATTTATTTTTACTACAAAGTTGTTTAGAACTTAGATAAATCTAGCGCTATATTCTGTTCTTGATAACTTATTAGAAGGATATGTCAAAGAAACTGATGTTCAGTATTATGGGCACATGTTCTTTAATAAATGAATAGACACAAACATGATATGGTTTGTATAGGACCTATGTCGTATTTATTTATAAATTAACTGTTATATGAGTATGTTTCTTAAAATGTCATCATGCCAATGTATAATTTTCAAGTCTATCTCATTATTAAATTATTTGAGAAAGATTTGAATTATGTTAATTTATAACATCCAACACTTTTGGATTTATACTAGTTCACCAATCAGAGACCATCCATATAATTGAATACAGGCATTGATAGTGCTTTTGCAGTATATTAAAAAAATACTGTGTGCCTTCCATGGCTAAATAAAACATAGAACAAAACTGGGGCTGACTTAATATTTAGAGGTGCAAGTGAATAAATATAAAACAGAGTTGAATTTCTCTTGTGTTTTCCCTCTGTCTCACTCAAGGCTAGAGAATTGCATCCATTTGATTGAGATTTATTTGCAATGCACTACCGCAAGGAAAATAAAAAAGTTTATTTGAAATGACCTTTTAGTTCCACAGTTTAATCTACTGTTCACAATGGTATGTTTTCTCTAGCTCATGGCATGTCCTTCTAGGTCCTAAAGTAGGATCCCCAAGGAGAAGCAAAGTCAAAGAAGATGGATAGCAATGTCCATATTTGCAAATGGGTTGAGTTTCCACAGGGAGAAAGGAAGATATATCAATCTTCAACAGTCTAGAGCAGTGTGCCAACATTATAGGGTAGCAATCATATTTATACTATAGTTGGAAAGCTAATAGCCTATAGAATTCTGTTCACTTTAAGGATAAACTTTCTCCCATAATATAACATAATGTAATCTATCATAGCATTGCATAACATAGCATAACAATCTATTATTCAAATAATAGCCAAAGAAATGAAAATAGTTTTTCTATTATCTATCTATCTATCATCTATCTATCTATCTATCTATCTATCTATCTATCTATCTACCTATCTATCAACACCTACCTATCATCTATCTAGAAAACTTGCCTAGAAATAGAAAACAATCTGACATCACTAAAATGTTCAAATAGGTCCCTCTATTTTAACCATTTTTACTATTTTAACTATTATACTTAAGTCTGGTTAAAAAGTAGAAATGTTCATCTTCTAATGTCAAACATGGAAACATTTGAGTAAAACTGACAGGCAATTAAGAAGCAAAAAAAAAATTTTGTGTTTTTGTTATGCATAAATATGATCATAAATTCTAATTAAACAATACACTGACTTTTTTGATCAATGTTTATATAGACTATCTCTTCATTATCAAATTCATTCAAAATAAAAATTAATGAAAATATATATGATTTGTGTTTGCAACACAACAATCCAATGTTTACCCAGGCCATATTGAATCGCCATGTATATATACATACATACATATACACATATACATAAACATATATACATATATATGCATACATATATATGTATGACATTTGGATGAATTCATAATTGTCTCTTGGCATATTAGGCAATTAAGGCTAGCGGTTGTCAGAAACAACCTTGACACTCAATAATTACAATAAATGCTTATTTCTCATCCCAATGTTTTAAAGTTGAATATGGGTGTTCCTGATCAAATGACAGAGGGACCCAAGCTCCCTTGGTCCAGTGGTGCTGTCACCTTCACTACATGGTCTCTGACTGCCCTGCAGACTGGGAAGACATCAGGAGAAGGTACACAGGTATGAAAACCTGTGACACATGTAGCTGCTGTCACATGCCACTGCATTAGTAACATGGCGACCCCCATAGACAATGATGCAGGGAAACAATCCCTGGTTTAGCAGCAGCTTCTCACCCATAGGATGAAGAAGGGCAGAATATAGTTCATTAAAAAACACACAATTATCTTAGTCAAGTTTTTTAAAAGGTAAATGATGGGAAAAGTTATACTTTATTTTCTTCTTGGCCACCACTCTGAAACCGGACTTCTAAGCTCAAACTCTGAAGATTCTTAGAATATGAGAATAAAGAGCTACTCAGAGGAATAGAGTAAAAAAATACTCTTAATATTTCTATTTTTCCATATCTAGTCAATATATTTGTCTTTGGATACCTGAAATATAATTTGTTATGAATTCTACCATAATGGTTATTCTAGATTTAAGCCACCATATATTTGTAGGAACTGATTATTAAACATTTTTCTTTAAATTCATTAAGATTTGTTTGCTATTATCATTGTTGTTTTTTCACATGATATGTCAGAATGCCTGAGATGATATGATTTTCTTTCAAAGAAGCTACAGTTTAGTGGGAAGACTAGCCACACACATAAACTCAGAAAGAATGTGCAAAATGAGAACTACCCTAAGGAAATACACCCAGAATACTTGGAAGTCTGGGTGGGGGGCCTGAGGGCCCGGGGAGTTGGGGAACTTTGGCGATGACAAGATAGGCTTGTCTATTTCAAGCAAGTGCGTATTCAAATACTAACAAATGGGCACTTACATAAAGGTTGCCGGCAGGATAAAAGCTATTTCTTGATAAATCGCTAATTTTTTTAATTTATAAAAACCTCTTTATGTGCTTGAGGAAAAAATTTAGATGCTATGCAAATAGAAAATAAAAAATGGTTTATGTTGATAAGTGTAAAAAGTGTGTCTGTATCATATAGACCTTAACACTAGTTTTATTGGTTTTGTAAACTGTTACTGCCTACTTATTGTTTAATACATAGATATATTCAAATTTTTTTAAAAAATTAGTATTCAGGAAGTTGATAGATAGCCTGACAAAACCTGAAATCTGACTGTACTCTTCTTGTCTCTTGAAGGTGTCAGTTTCTTTCTAATTAAGATTGTGGCATCAGTATTCAGGCTTATCACCTGCGCCTGGTAAAAACAATTAACACTTAGAAAGGAGCAGTTTGGTGGATGGCTACGTTCCTTCAGAAGAAGACAAAATGAGAAGGAGCGCAGATACATAATTAGGTAGGCTGAAACTCCGTGGCTGACTGCTTAACAAGGTGGGTTTTTGTTTTGTTGTTTTTTTTCCTCAGAAGGGTTAACAAATTAATTGGATAGAGAAAAGGACACATTTAGCATCAACAACAAGAAATGTGCACCGCATGCAAAGCCCGCTACTTCCTGGCACCTGCCTCATCTCTCCAACCCTTCCTCCCTTTCCTGGTGCGGGAAACAGGCTTCCGGGACCAGCCTGCCTTTGCTCAAATTGTCCGGTTTCTGGGAAGCCCCCAGTCCCCTCTGCCTCCTCTGCACCTTGGACTTCCCCTCAAGAACCAGCTCACTTGCTGTGTTCTGTCCCGGACTCTACCCGCCTCCTGCTCATTATTTAGACAACAGCTGAGCACCTGCTAGACTTCAGGCGCCGTGCAAGGTGTCAAGGAGGCTCCAGTCACTGACAAGCCAGGTTTGCTGGGCTCCAGGAACTCGGGATTGGTGGCCACTTACCATGAACGAACTCACCTGTTACCAGGCTTTCTTCTAAGAACCCTGACACAAATGTGCTCGTCTGATCCTCACAGCGAGCCCCCGAGGTGGGTACTGGTCGGTCTCCTCGCCATACAATGCGCAGACGGTGACACTGCAATGCCACAAGCCCCGCCTGGTCGCTGCCAGACACAGACATGCCTTCCCTTTAAGAAGCCCCGACTCTTTCCTTTCTCCAGGGCCTTGCTTCACATTCACATTTGCTGAATGTCAGGTCCCGCTGATCCCTCTGGCCATGATGCCAAGCTTGACTCCTTGCCTACAGTGAGCCTCCAGCCATAGTGGCTGGGCTGCTACAGTGGCCAAGTCAACGTTGACTCTACCACTCTGGCCTTGGGCCTGAGACATCACTCTCCCTGTGGGAGGGGCCTGAGACATCACTCTCCCTGTGGGAGGGGCCTGAGACAACACCCTCCCTGTGGGAGGGGCCTGAGACATCACTCTCCCTGTGGGCGGGGCCTGAGACATCACTCTCCCTGTGGGAGGGGCCTGAGACATCACCCTCCCTGTAGGCGGGGCCTGAGACAACACCCTCCCTGTGGGAGGGGCCTGAGACATCACTCTCCCTGTGGGAGGGGCCTGAGACATCACCCTCCCTGTGGGAGGGGCCTGAGACATCACCCTCCCTGTAGGTGGGGCCTGAGACAACACCCTCCCTGTGGGAGGGGCCTGAGACAACACTCTCCCTGTGGGCGGGGCCTGAGACATCACTCTCCCTGTGGGAGGGGCCTGAGACATCACTCTCCCTGTGGGCGGGGCCTGAGACATCACTCACCCTGTGGGCGGGGCCTGAGACATCACTCTCCCTGTGAGAGGGGCCTGAGACATCACTCTCCCTGTAGGCGGGGCCTGAGACAACACTCTCCCTGTGGGAGGGGCCTGAGACATCACTCTCCCTGTGGGAGGGGCCTGAGACAACACCCTCCCTGTGGGAGGGGCCTGAGACATCACTCTCCCTGTGGGAGGGGCCTGAGACATCACTCTCCCTGTGGGAGGGGCCTGAGACATCACCCTCCCTGTAGGCGGGGCCTGAGACAACACCCTCCCTGTGGGAGGGGCCTGAGACATCACTCTCCCTGTGGGAGGGGCCCGAGGCTTCCTGTTTCTCAGTAGCACCACTGAAACTAGGCAGTGAATTGTGATGAGCTCTTCAAGTACTTATGGAGTCCCTGCTACTGTCTCGGCACTATTCTAAGTGTCAGAGGTAGAATGGTGAAAAAAGACAACAAATCTCATTCTTTAGGATATGTACTGGGAGGGAAGATTAAAACCAAACCCTTCTGAACGCCAGGTTTCATTCCTGAGTGAAAAACAGGTGTTTCCTGGATTGTACCTATGAGAGTAATGAGAACTAACATTTCTCCTGTGTTTACTATGAACCAGGCTCTGCTAAGACATTTACATTTATTGATGTTCTAATCATTCCACAAGGTAGGCACCATGATCATCCCATTTTAAAGACGAGGAAACTGAGGTTCAGAATGGTTTAAGGCCACATGGCTAGTAGGAAGAACAAGTGCAGAATTCTCAAGTATTTTCAAGAGCAACAAGAAGAGAGGAGGGGAGAGCTGTGAAGAGAGAGGGGCGGGGCAGGATAATTTCCTGTATAATGGGAAGGGGAGATTTGTTTGTGAACAGAGAAGCCCTCCCTCATGCTCTCTGGTGGTGCCCTGGGAAATTGACAGGACCTCAGAAAGAAAGTGTGCTGAAGGAGACTGAATTCTGGGCAGCTTTTTAGCATTGACTAAAATTCTCATCAGCCACACATGGCACAGAGACAGAGAGAGGCATTAGACTAGAGCAGTGGTTCTCAATCTTCCTAATGCCACGACTCTTTAATACAGTTCCTCATGTTGTGGTGACCCCCAATTTCATTGTTACAAATTGAACATAATTAAAGCATAGTGATTAATTACAAAAACAATATGTAATTATATATGTGTTTTCTGATGGTCTTAGGCGACCCCTGTGAAAGGGTCGTTCGACCCCCAAAGGGGTCGCGACCCACAGGTTGAGAACCGCTGGACCAGAGGGTCCTCATCATCTTGCGCCGTGCAAATATCAGTGGTGAACAATGAAGCTTAAGAATAATGGGCCCTTTCCATCTGGAGATCACCACTGGGCCTCAGTGTGATCCTTTGAGGAGTATGAGTTCTAACAATGTTTGTACTTAAATTTCCTATCAGCCCAATAAAATGGATGCTCTGAATGGAATTCACTTTTTTTAAAAATGTTAATCCTCACCTGAGGATATTTTTATCCCCATTGATTTTTAGAGAGAATGAAAGGGAGAGGGAGAGCCAAAGAGAGAGAAACTTTCATTGGAGTCTGCAACCGAGGTATGTGCCCTTGACGGGAATGAACCCAAGACCCTTCAGTCTATAGGCCAACACTCTATCCACTGAGCCAAACCATCTAGGGTTGGAGTTCACTTTCATTAAAGGAAGTAAAGACACAGTCGTGTCCTCCACATCCGAGTTTGTGGGTTGAGACAACTGCTGCACGGCCGTGTGGATGGAGTGCAGATCCCATGTCAGCAGCTGTGCCATGTGCGGGATGCACACAGTGAACGAAAAAGTCTGACTTAGGAAGTTCAGTGGGCGACACTGGAATTAAATAAGCAAATATAAAATTAAAAATACAAATTTTGATACATGTTGTAAGAATCTAGGATGCTACAAGAGGAAATAAGAGGGAGGATCCACCAGGATTAGGGATCAGGGACAGCTTTTCCTAAGGAGCTCATACCCAAAGGATGGAGATGAGTTTTTCAGGAGTGTGAGATGGGGAGGAAAAATGCTGAGCACAGAGAAGAGCGCAAGTAAAGTGTAGAAAAAGAGGGATTGAAAAGAGACCTGGGTGCCGTGGCATAGCCAGGGAGGAGGAAGGTACCATGGGAGTTTTATCTGAGGAGGTAGGTAGTAGCCAGAAACTGAAGAATCTCATGGATCAATTAGGGATTTGCATTTGACTTTATCTGAAATGGAAAGACATTAAGGGGTCTACAGAATGGGAGAAACACATTTAGATTTCCTTTTGAAAAAGGTCATTGGACTACGGAGTGGAAATGATGAGCCCAACTGAGAAGCTGTTGCTGGGAAGAGAGACAGATGGCTTACATCGAAGGTGGTCGTAATGGGAGGAGAGCTGGATGTCTCCGGAATTCATTCTGGAGGTATAATTGATGGACTTGGGGAACTACAGGGTGTAGGAGGTAATGGAGAAGAAGGTATCAACGGGATCCCCAGATATAGGCTATAAACAGCTGCGTTGATGGAGATGACATTTACTGAGGTGGAATAGTAGGTTTTTTAAAAAAAGATCAAGAATTCAGATGTGAGCACGCTACGTTTGAAAATATGGATGAAATCCAAGAAGCAATTTCATCATTCTAAATAGCTGGGTATTTTTCATTTGTCAAGTTAAAACCCACAATTAACTTACACAGATAATATAGCTCCTTTGCTCTTTGTCTAAAGGTGAAGGAATCTGAAGGCCAAGTTTATATCTGCTGATTCTCTCTTGAGGCATGGATGTGAGTGACCGGAATGAATGCAACTCAAATCCACAAAGCTTTTGGAAAGTCCTATGAAGGCAGATCTGCATCTGCAAAGTCACGTTTATATTAGTCAGCAGAGTTTTAATTGTGTAATTGCCCTACTCATTATCCCAAGATAGATTATAAGTCTAAGCCTTAAAATAAGAATAATTTACAGTTGTTTATGCAGAAAGAAATAAAATCGTTCCCCATTTCATCATCTCTTCTTAATCTTCCTCACCTTTAAAACCATAAAGTAAAAGAGAAAGTGCATAAATTAAGGTTTTTCCAATACATAGTCACAGGAGGCTGATGTATGTATAAATTTATCTGAATGGTAAGCTGGTTTCCTTTACAATATTTAGAGACATATTAGGAGATGAAGGAAGGGCAGTTTCCTTATTGATGACCAATAACATTTTTTTCCTGTGTTATAACCTCAGATGCCATCTTCATTTTGGTGGTAAGGATTACTGTTCTTCTGTACTTTTGTATTTGCTTTTTCTGTTTCAATCTCCAGATCTTATACTTTATGTTGTGACCAAATGAATACTCCAGTTTCCCATCTTTCACTGCCCCACACTATTTCCGTAACCTAATAAAAATGTGGTATTTTCCCCCCCAAGGCATTGCCATATTTTTCTCTTATCATGACACTTAATTTGAAGGTGGCAGACTGGAAGATGCACTGTCCTGTGACAAATTTGTAAGCCCTGAATTGATCTCTGCTCCACACACAGCAATATGCAAGCGTGGTATCTTGTAACTTACCATAAATCATGTTTTACTTTTTTGCTCATAGACTTTCTGAGAGCTGAATGGCAATGTGGAGATGGATGCGGGTCAGTTCCTCACTGTCATCCATAGCTGCTAGTAATTTATGAATGAGATATAACACCTGTGAGTTATGATGTCTTTTGTTGCTTGAGTTGTCCTGTGCTGAGGATTGCAATGCCTACATCATAATGTTTGAGTGTTTACTATCATGTACTGAAAAAAAAACAACACAAAAAAACACCTAAGTCATAGAAGCATGACATCTTACCCATGAGCTATACAATTTATTCAATCAAAAAGCCATTTTCTCTTGTGGCACGATGCCTGGAGGCTGATGCGCAAGGATGCTGCCAGTGTGTGACTACAAGTAAGACTGAACTAACTCAGGTTCTTAATTTCATGGTCATTAAGAGAACTAAGAGGGAATTCATCACACTAAGTCTTCTATAGATGAAACAGTTCCTTCTCTTCCCCAGCTTCCCTTACCCCCAAATTTTAAAGAAAATATTGGCAGGACGCATTGTGTCCATGTTGTTTTGAAAATGTAGTTTTAAAAAGTAAACATAAGCAACTGATTAAGAGGACCTTGGTCTTTGAAAAATCTCAAGTGCAGGTTTATTCTCATCACATCATTTTAATTGCAAAAGAAAGTACAGTCTTAAGTGCACTGACATTATTATCATTAATTAATATTAATTGGGTATACATATTCTCCTAAGTTTTCAAGTTACACCCTGATTGTAAGTTAAGCATTTTTTACTTTTTATAATTATTAATAGCGATATGGCAGTGTGTTCCACTGACCTAAGAAATGAAACACAAATCCGCAGCATCCATTAGGAGATGATGGATTGTGTAGTAGTAGAGGACTCCATTGTTCATAATCAACTGTTGATATGCCACAAGCAAATATTAGCAATTCTTCCCACCCATCTAATCATCCACTCCTGGCAAACAAGCTTTATCTTCCTTTCTGCTTTCATTGTACCTGGCACATACATTCACTTTATCATATTGCTGAGATAATTGTTGGTTTATACATTTGTTTCTCTGTTGATATCAGTTTTGAAAGAAATTAGAAACAGTTGTGATAAGGAAAAGCAAAGGTTTACAAATATGATTATCAGTTTTTCTAGCTTTGTATTGTTTAATACATTTGAAATAGAAACCACGTAAAATGTTAAATGGATTATACACACACACACACACACATATATTTGCTAGATATACATTGTATATGCACATATGTATATGGTATGATTCAAAATCATTATGTTACAAGATATCAATGTCCAATAGGCTTCCAAAATGCATAAATAGGGAAAATAGCTAAAATATGGGAAAAACATATACACAGTATTAATTCATATCTTCTTGAAAATCCTTTATCTGAAAAAGTTCAAGTAACCCAAATATCCAAGATAAAGTACTGTAAATTCCCTGAATAGGGATTTAATTGTAGAAAAAGACTGTTATAGCCCATGTGGAATAAATATTGATGAGCCATATTTATATTTGTTCTTAATTCTGATATACTCTGCTACCCAAAAAGAAATGAGTATAGAGTTAGAAACATTCTGAAACTAAATGAAAGGCAAATGTGGTAAGAAAATGTCACCTAAAAGTGAGACCAAATCTTTTGCAGTCTAAAAGTGAGACCAAATCTTTTGCAGTAAAATATTTTTAATGGATATTCATATTTAATTTTAAAAGAAGAAAATATTACCTCCTCTTAAATATAGTAAGTTCTAGAATAATTTAATGAAAAAGAGTAAGTAATATTCAATAAACTATAAAACCGATGATGTGTAAAAATCATGGTGCATGAAATTCTAATACAGATTTTTATTCCTTTTGGTGAAATGTAGTTAAACAAAGAACCATTGTATTAAATCAAATTGGCATTGCCTGCAGGCTTTTCTCTTCTGAGTCAAAGGTTAAAGAAAGAAGTATATTGAGAATTTAAAATTGAATCTAAAGACACAAAGCTAGTATTTCCCAGTAGTATTGACACAATTTGGTCATGTGGGTTGGCTGAAACTTGATTTGACAAAAAGTAGTTGTGATTGCTCTAAAGCTACATGTTTTATGCAGAAAAAGGTAATGCCTGGTTTTCCAAACATTTCCAATGAATAAAGTTAAAAATGGGCAGACTGTCTCAAGTCTACATTTAAATGAAGATGAAATAAATGTTGAATGCCTGTCATGTGTCTCTATAGTTGTTACTTTGCATGTAAGGTAAAAAGTTATACCTTTTGAGAGAACTGCTATATTTTTGGCTGACCCTGGAATAGAACCAAGGTGACTGACAGAGGCACTTAAATTAAAATAGATAGTCATTGGATAGTTGTTAAAAACTTTCAGAAAAAAATTTCAAAGGCAAAGGGTTAAATGCTTTCATCAGACATTCTGTACTGTAAGTGAAATCTCTGTGCCTCCTACATTTCATTATGGGAATTTGGTTAAACCCTATATAATCCTATATAATAAAAGCCTAATATGCTAAGTGTCCAGTTGTCCGTTCAACCAATCAAAGTGTAATATGCTAATGATATGCTAAGGCCGCTCAACCACTCGCTATGATGTGCACTGACCACCAGGGGGCAGACAGTTGACCAATTGCTATGACGTGTACTGACCACCAGGGGGCAGAAGTTCCAACTGGTATGTTAGCTTGCTGCTGGGGTCTGGCTGATTGGGACTGAGCAAGACAGGCTGGACATGCCCTGGAGCCCTCCCATGGTCCCTCCCCGGCTGGTCAACCTCCCGCATCCCTCCCTGGCCCCGATCGTTCACCTGTGAGGTCCCTTGGCCTGGCCTGCACCCTCTTGCAATTCGGGACCCCTTGGGGGATGTCAGAGAGCTGGTTTCGGCCTGATCCTGCAGGCCAGGCTGAGGGACCACACTGGTGCATTAATTCGTGCACCAGGCCTCTAGGGTGGATATAAAGGGACAGTTGTATATTTAAATGGGACTAATTTCAGCTGCAATATTTTAGACAAGAAATTGTATCTAATCAAAATCTAAATCTGTACATACTATGGCTATACTTTTTCATCTTATTTTTGTTTGTTTACTTATTTTTCATGAATTTAAACTACATTTATAATAAAGTCTCATTAATGGTATAAATGCATTGTCTTTCCTTTAACACATTCTTTAAAAATTGATTATTTATCACCTAGCTGTGAAAATTTTTTAGCTGCCTTTATAAGTACTCTTTTGGATGACATCCTTTAACTTTATCTTAGTGAATTTTAACTTGACAATTATGAAACAAAAAAACAAAATAAAAACTTGCATTATAGTTGGGTGTAGTTAAAAATCTGTGAATTAGTCCATATGTTACTTCAACTTTCATATTTAATTTATTTTTCTACTTCTGAAAAATTTAGTAAATCTGTATAAATTACCTGGACCACCAATAGCTACCACATAAGTTAAACACACACACACACACACACACACACACACACACCCCAACACACATTCACATACATACATTTGGGATTTAATAAATAATTCAAAATTTTAAATTTAGATCACCATATTATTTATTTAATGTTAGTGTTCTCAAATGAATGATCTTTTTGCATTTTCTCCTGATGAGACTTTCTTAAAAATACAGAAAATAAATATTTTAGTCTTAGTAGTTTATTCTCAATTATATTAGTTTTACATGTCAATGTGATTATATCATTTACAAAATATATGCAAATCTATTAACCATCTTAGTTGAGCTGATGTGTTATCTGGGTAAACTCTTTTTGGCGGGAATCCTCAACTCTTTATCTCTAAATGCTGCCTGATGCTTTCCAGGTTCTTCCCCCACCTCTTTCCATTGGCTCTTACCTAGAAGTAGCATCCTCAAATGTCAAGATTATTTTCTAGACCTTGCATAAGTCTCCAGCATCTGAATTAATTTGGGTAATGCTGATCACTTTTCTCTTAATTGGAAATGGTAAGACAAGTATGCTTATTTTACTACTTCTTTTGCCAAATGAGGTAGCTAGGTTTACATTCTAATAATAACAAGAACAGATAATATTTTTTGAGAGTGCAAGAGACTGAGCACCTCATGTGTTATTGCATTTATTCCTCATCCCCAGTTGAATCAGAGCCTATGATTTATAGAAGAAAAAAATCTGAGATGCAGAAAATTTAAATATCATACCCAGGTTGGAAAATGGAGAAGCTAAAATTCAAGTTCTTATTTTAACATTAGAGTCATCGCCCTTACCCTATAGATATGTAGTAGTTTACAATTATCAATGCTCTTTGTTCATTCATTTATTTCACAAACATTTATTGGGCATCTAGTCTGTGGCAAGTACTGTCTATCAATACACAAAACTACCCCAAATCTTTGCCCTTATTTACTATATATTTTGAAAAAATAAGTAATAAAAATATTTATAGTGAATGAGTAAATAATATAACCAGGTGTTCCTAAAAATGTATACATACTTTAACAGCTGATAGCTGTTAAATAAAAATGAAATGTATTTTAATAAACAATGCCTTTATAATTATTTAAAGTGTGTGTATACATTTTTGGGGATACCTTGTATATTGTAAAACTATTTTTTCTTTACTAATGTAACAATTTTCTTTAGAAACAAATCAAACTCTGTTGTGAAAATTATTTTAAGAAGAATCAACATGTGCAGGAAAATATAAAACTATTTAGCTTAATCAGACATGTGCTAGTGATTTTTGTTATTGTTTTTTGTTTTGTTTTGTTTTCTGGACCAACCAAAGAAGGCCATCAAGTGAAAAAAAGAGTGAAAAAATTCTAGGGGATGAGGCCAACAGGGTAAATCATGACTTACCTCATCTGACTGATTCCATATTGGGCTACTCTTTCCTTTGGTAAAAATGAAAAAAAAAAATCTATCCATGTATTTATGTATGGCTGTAAATTAGCTCAGATACATAGCGTTTAGAGTGATTAAATTAATTTTTATAAAAAGCAATCAACTTGCTGAAGCTAGGGAAAACAATGGCTGGGACTCATGCTGTGCTATCTAAAAGGGGCTGCTGAAAATAGCCTGCTCTAAATGAGGTTGGAAATTTGTTGATTGGTGTGTTGGAGTTTTTTCTCCTTCATTTTCCAAATGAAGGAGCAGATGTATGTTCTGGCAAGTCTCTATTTTTTTTTTGCTCCCCAGATTTAGCTCACGGATCGCCTGTTTTTCTCTGTGTTCATATTTCAGGAGTCTGTAGCAAGCAGGTATTCTCTGCTGGCCTCCATCAGAAGGCAGTGGCTAGTGGAGGTCAGTCACTTCCCCAGGGACCAATCAGCTCCATTTAATTGCATGGGTAACTCAATTGAAAGAAGACAATGGGTGATTCTGTAAGGACATGAATTGATGTCTCCCTCCTCCCCCATCGTGCTCAGGAAGCACCAAGGGATTCTAAACAATCATCTGCTTCGTCACAAGAAAAAGTGTTCTCTGCAGACTTTCATACCACACTTCAAATGAAATGATTGAGTCAGTTCAGTGGACCATGGTTTAAACATTATTCCTGTTTTATATTAATGACCTTTTTGTTCCAAACATGCCATTTAAAAATGAGTGCTAATGTTAACTTATGATGACACCTGACCCAAACTCTCATGCAGCAAGCCTTTAATAGTTTCCTAATGTGGACACTGCATTGTTTTGCCCCCCCCCCCCACCTAAGGGCCCCTAATTTAGAAGTATGATCAGAGGCCCCATTTGACAATGGATCAGAAATCCTAATGCTTAATTTTGCCAGTGGATCAACATTCAAGAACAGGATTTCAATCCTAAGGCAGAGTGGACGAAGGACTGGAATAGTGAGCAGGGAACTCAACCCTGACTAAGAGAGGGTCTTTGTAAGATAAGTCTAGTCTCAGGTCTGCCATGTTGTACAGCCCTGGGGGTGCCACTGACATTGTACTTTACGTGACTGGTGCCCCTGAAGTTGCAAGTTGCAGCGCCCTGCAGAGCATCCTGGCTGAAAATATAACTGTTGTTTAATGTCTTAAAATTATTTTAGACATTATAATACACTAATTTGAGTGTACTTGGGATGCCATGAAAACATGATGCTACTGAGTGCATATTTATCTTTTCATTGTTTTCCAGTTTCCTATTCTAGCAATAACAACAAGAAAAGTATGACTATCTCTACAGATAATTCTCTTATCTGTGGCTATAAGAACACTGGTATAGAGGTGAAATTGCAATATAATTTGGAAATTGCACACAAAAAAATGGAACTGGTTTGAGCGATAATAGCTTCTAAAAACTAAATCCTAATGGCAAGAGTTGCTAAAAATTTATTAAGTACCTATTCGATGGCAGGGCATTACACATATACTCTCTAATATTCAATATAGCTATTATTTGAAGCATTGATTTATGTTGGATATTATTAATTAATCAGCTTAAGAAAATTATGTCAAATGACCTTTAAAAATAAGTTCTAGCAAAATAAATAAATACAATCTCCAAAAAAACAACAAACAAACTCAGGTCCATCCTATTGAAAAATTCATCTGGCAACATGGGTAGGTACTTTTATATGCATTACAATCTCACAAGCACCTAACAAAATATGTATATATTATTATTATTATTATCATTAAAAATAATATGCTAGCAGTCAAGTGTGATATCAGTAGAATCAAGTTCAATATCTGTGATGTTAGAAAAGAGGTGAGATAAATTTATTGTTGGATTAATTTGCATTGATGAAGCATCAGGGACCTGGAATATTCTTTCATTCACCATATAGCTCCTTAGTTATGGCAGAAGAGCTCTCCTATTTTGTTTCACAGTTATCTGCCATATCCAGTCCCCATAGAATGGAGAAGAGGATCCAGAGCAAATGGAAATAGATTTTGGAGGAATATGGATTGAATCATAACCTATTTTTTTCATCTAAATGTTTATTATTATTCCTCTTTTTATTATTTTTAAACTTTATTTTTTGGGGGAATGTTCTAAATAGTTAGATGTGTTTCTGGGATTTCTATACTGTCACATCTAAGTTAGATATTATTTAATCCAGTTTTACAAGTACATGGGAAAATAAGATTCATAAAATTATAATAATCTGACTAAAGTCATAAAAGTAGTAAGTATTCAGAAAGGAGATTTAATACCAGGTTTGTTATTATAATCATAAATAAATAAAAAGCAACAATAAACAAACAAGGTGCTTTGTGTACTAATATTATATTAAGTTGTATTGAACAGAATTATGAAATGATGAGTTTTAAAAGTGGCTGAGTAAAAGTCCAGCCAGCATGGCTCAGTGGTTGAGTGTTAACCTATGGTCAGGGCACATACCGGGTTGCAGGCTCCATCCTCAGTGTGGAGTGTGTAGGAGGCAACCAGTCAATGATTCTCTCTCATCATTGATGTTTTTGTCTCTCTCTCCATCTCCCTTCCTCTCTGAAATATACGATATATATATATATATATATATATATATATATATATATATATATATATGGCTGAATAAAAGACAAATATGTAAGAATGATAGAAAATGAAGCTAGAAAAGTAATTTGGGTATTCTATCATCTTCTTAAATCCTAGCCTACTTTGGGGTTTTCCTAGGGAAGGTTTTAAATTTAGCTCTCAAAGGAAACCAACTTATTAGTTTGTAGATTCCTGTGTACATCTCAATTTCTAATAGATTTCCTTGCTCCTTCTTAAAGACGTAAGGAATCTTTTCTTTAATAGTACGCCTCTTACCCCTTACTTTCTCCTTCAGCATGTGGTTAATTCTTTTCTGCATGTCCCCTCCCTACTCTACCTTTAATAAAGTTTTAGACATGTAATTATGCCATTAATTGGAAGAGGAAGGTTATTAATTTCTTCCCCTTCCATGCTCTGAAAGGGCTCAATATATAATCCTTTCTCTAGTCATTAGGTAAAAATGGGTTAAGATATCTCCAGAATTTGGAAATAAAGTTAAGATAGGAAGACACAGCGTGAAATCAATGGGATTAACTTTTGAAGTGTGACTTATTTTAAGAGATCTGTTCATCTTCGACTAGTTGGAAATACCTAATTCCAATTAAGTTTTGTAAGGCGGGTATCATGAAAATATGACCAAAGTCAAAAGAATACTTTGTGAGTCCATCAAGTTCATTGTAATCTTAATGAAGAAGGAAAAAAGTTCTAATAAAAGGAAAGATTAAAGTACAGATTTGAGAAAGATTCATTAATTTCTATTCTGGTTAGGCATAGGATTTTTTGGAAAGGTGCATTATTTTCAGCAGAGCTACATCCTCAGTTGTGTGTTAATTTTTTTTTCATTTCAAATTTTGCCATAACATGAACTAAATATTTCTCAGGACTATCTGTCTTCATTTGCTCAGGACCCATGTTCACCAATGAAGACTTCACAGATGAAGGCCATTTCTACAGGACATTGAGTACAATGGAGAGTGGTCATCAGTGTCCAAGTAGTGAAAACAGATACATTTGCATTCTAGTTTAACTCTGATTAAGTCATTAGAGTTAGCCTCACTGACTGAGTTCATTCAATGCTGTGTTCCCTGAGAAACATTTAGTTTTTGGACCAGTCCCTCACCCATGGTGAATCAAGAAAGGAATGGCCGGCCGATGAGTCTAGAAGGCCCAAGAGATCTCCTCCAGGATAACTTTGAGGCCCAAACAATACACTTTTATAATGTTTTGCTTTCTTGTCCACATAGCTCTTTTGTGAAACAATGTTTTAACATGACAACACTGCTGACCTGTTATTTATTTATTCAAAAGGTCCATATTCTAAAAATTCATGGAAAAACATGCAGAACACACTAACCAGTGATAATTGCACTTTTGATGAAAAGCTTAGCAGATAGATATACATTTCATTTTTTAACTCTGGCTTTAGAGACACAGAATCACATCTTAATGCTAAAGAGAAAGGTAGGAGGATAATAAAAGCCATGGTCTTTCCCATTGCCTTTCCCATGAGGTGAAACCAAACAGGTGAGAAGAGCTTTAGTAGTATTTTACATCAGAAGATAAACTATTTAAACAAAATAGTGCCTAACTACATTTGTCTTTTTCTTAAGGTTGGGCATCATCCACAAGTTTAGTTCTTTAGATCATTCCATTTTGAACGGCCCATGTAAAGTTGTTTTTAATGAGAGATGACTTCCCAGATCTCCCATTGGGTCCCATAGGATATGACTTTAGTCCAAGTTGAGATAGTCACATAAGAACAACTTGTGTAGTTAGTTCATCAATCTTGTTAATGAGCTGACGATTGGCCTCTCTCTGGTGTGATATCCTGGCACCCTTGATCTTTTACAGAAAGAAATTAGTGCTGGCATTCAGTAGAAAGCTCCAAATGAGCTTAATTAGAATTTTTCAGGGTAAGATAGAATGTTCAATTTTTAGCTTAATGATGATGCTGGGACTATAAACACCAGACTTGAGTTCAGTTAAGGTAATTACATGGGCAAAATGGAAGTGCAATTAGGCTATTTCAGCCTCCACTAAGTGCAATTATTGAGAACACTAACCTGGAGAAAAAAAGGTTTGTTATTTAAATTTTACTATGCCTCACAGGCTTCCTCCTTTTATTTTCATGGGGACAGAAGGGGCAGGAGAGAGGGGGTCAGAAATATCCAAGATACATTCCAATCAAGAATTTCAAATATTCTTCCTTCTATAAGAAACATGGTGTTAAAAAGCAGATCTAAAAATATCTGTATCGAAAGGAGATACTATATTTTGTGTGCTATTTGTTGAACTAAAAGGGATGTTGAGGATGTAGAAAAGAAAACAGATTATCATAAAAATTTGCCAATTTTGGCCAGGTTGTAATTTCCAGATTAAGTACAGATAAATGATAAACTTATTAATTACTGAATAATGATAAATCAATTGCTCCGTCACAAAATAGAACCACCCCCTGTGTCTGGACCACAAGATTGTTAGTCTGATCACTTTGACTCTTCGAATGATTGAATGAGGTTGATTTTATGACAGCCCTAGGCTGTGGCAATGACTGTAAAGATTAAAATATGTATCTGACAATTTTAGTGTGTCTAGGAAACACAAAATATTTCTGCAATGTCAATTTGACAGAGTTGCTAGTTAAAAAAAGTACATGTTGGCAAAGAAATTTGAATTTGTTTAAAATTTGGTGATTGTAGCATCTTTCATGGGAGAAGATTAATGTGTGAAGAGAATATGGTTCCTCCCAGAATTTTTTGTTGTTGTTTATACTGACTCAACCCATCATAAACCTGCTATATCAGTAAGTGTCTCATTGTGAATCCTTTTATGCCACCAATTCAAGGACCTTGGTAACAAAAGTATATCATACTTTTTTCAGTGACGTTTATTGGTCGAAGTATAGAAAGTAAGGCTGGAAAGCTAAATTACATATTACTGGTTCTCGACTGCATTTATGAAACTTCTCCAAAAATTTTCATTCATTTCACTATTTTCTGATGTTATGAAAGATTTTGTTTACAGAATCAACTGCATTTACAACAAAAATATTCAGCATGTGGCCTGTATATTTTATTTCATATTATTTCATTTAATCCATACAATAATCTTAGAAGGTGTCACTCTTGTTTTCATTTTATATAGGAGAAAACAGAAGGTTAATTAATTTGCCCAACATTGTGCAGCTATTCAGTGGCTGAAGCAATGAGTCTCTTTCTTTCTCAGCAGAAGCCTACATATAGTTAACAGTTTGCACGCCAAAATTAGATTGAGATTTGAATTCTTGTTTCATCACTTACAAGCTTTGCAACCTTGGGCAAGATACTTCATTTACTCTTCTACCCCTTGGTGAATTCATCTCTAAGAGGGAATAATAATAGCACCACCTCCTGGGATATATTCATGAGGTTTAAATGGGATAATGCATGCAATCTTTTTAGTGTCATGCTTGGAAAATTTTAAATTCTCAAGAAGTGGTTATATTATTACAGGTGTAAAGTTGGTAGAAATTTAGTCCAGGGAAAGTACTTGGTATTTTGAATTAGCTTGTGCATTCTTAACAGAGTACGTATAGGTGAACCTAAGCTTTTGAAATACCAAAAAAGAAAAACAAATCTTAGAACTCCTGGAATCTTGAGAATCCAGGCTGGAAACTTTTTCTGGAAGCATGGATTATTAGTTATTTTTTATTTCTTGGCCTGTTGAATATTTCTACAATTTCAACACAACAGGCAAGAACTAGTGAGCTAATGATGGAGTGAGAGAAGAGCCTGCTGATAAGACGTGTGGACGAAAAGGGCCACATGCTAACCTGACCATCTCAAGGCCTACATGGTGGCCTTGCAAACTCAGACACCTAAAAGTAACCAGAAAGAATGGTCTGAAATAAAAACTTTTTAATTAAAAAGCAGTTTATGGTGGGTAGTCATCCCTGACAAAGGTCAATCTTTACCTTAACTGAGCCTTTTTTTTTTGCATCTCCGATAACATATCTTTGGAATGTCAAAGTAATTTTCCTTTTCCCAGACTCCTCAAAGCACAGGCAACGCTCTGAGGAGACCACAAGTCCCCTCATTGTTACTGAGTTAATGGTTGATTGTTAACTATCCTGCACTCACCTAAGTAAAAGAAATATGTGCCTATTGTTTTACCTTTTATCCATTCCCAGGGGTTTCCCTGCTTTGCTTTCTCCCATCTCCCTAATCTATCACCAGTGGATTTCATGTAACCCACTTATGTCTCCTCCTTTGACTGTAATGTATAAAACAAGTATAAAACTGCCATTCTCCAGAGCATTCTCCCAATACATTTTCATTCTGCTTCCTGGCAATTATCAACAGTTTGGCTCAAATAAACTCACAAAAAATTCTTTATAGGTTTGAATATTTCTTACCTTAACAGATGGCTGGATAGGTAAACACTTAAAATGGGACTTCACAGGACACCATTTCATGCTTATATTCTATTTCTGGGATGATTATGAGTAGAAATCCTATGAGATGTTTCAGATTAAATGATAGATTAAAAATTATAAGTAATCATATTAGTTTGCTAAGGCTGACATAATAAAGTACCACCATGTGCATTCAAAATGGAAAGTTATGTCTCACAATTCTGGAGGCTGGAGGTCTGAGACCAAGGTGCTGGAGGGTTGGTTCGTATTGAGGGTGTAAGGAAAAATCTGTTCCCTGCCTCTGCCCTAGTTTTTGGTGGTATCCTGGCCATTTTGGTGTTCCTTGGTTAATAGAAGCATCAGTCTGATCTCTGCCTTCATCTTTACATAGAATATTTTCTGTGCCAAAACTTCCCCTTTTTATAAGCATGCCAGTCATATTGAATTAAGGGCTCACTCTACTCTGATATGATTTTATTTTAACTGAACTAATTCTATCTGCAAGGACTCTTTCCAAGTGAGGTCACATTTTAAGGAACTAACCAAGGACTTCAACATATACATTTGGGTAGGATACAAGTCAATGCATAATAACTATCATGACAGATGGATATGCTGAGCAAATCTAAGACAAAAAGGTTAACATAACAGAGATAACCATAGTTTTTTTAATATATATTTTAACTTAAATGTTACTTCCAGAAAAAAATTTATTAAGTGGCAAGAATACATTTGAAAAGGATTTGAGAGGTTTAATTAACCACAATTTTAAAATAAATGCTGACAGATTGATGTGATTACTGAAAAACATTAAAGCAAATAGAGTCTGCATTATAATGTCTAAATCAGGGGTCCTCAAACTACGGCCCTCGGGCTACATGCAAATACAAATATTGTATTTGTTCCCATTTTGTTTTTTTACTTCAAAATAAGATATGTGCAATGTGCATAGGGATTTGTTCATAGTTTTTTTTTAAACTATAGTCCGGCCCTCCAACGGTCTGAGGGACAGTGAACTGGCCCCCTGTTTAAAAAGTTTGAGGACCCCTGGTCTAAATCAAGGGAAAATTATAATCACCCATAAACTTGGGAGGAGATGAGTATAGCTTCTACCTACCCTGCCACCATCTTGGACCTAGTATTCAGCAATTCCATTTTGAGAACCGAAGTAAATTTTTTCTATTTTATGATATAGGATTCAGTTTAAGAAAGGTTAATAAATTTGGAATCCATAGTCGGAAATAAGACTAAAAAAACTTACCAGATAGCTCAGTTCTAATTTATCAAATGTTAGTCTCATGTTATTTCTTTCTCTGATTCTTTTTTTTTCCTGTTTATTTTCTTTTATTTATTTATTTTTTTATTAAATCTTTATTGTTCAGATTATTACATTTGTTCCTCTTTTTCCCCCCCATAACTCCCCTCCTTCCAGTTCCCACCCCACCCTCCGCCCTTACTCCCCACCCACTGTCCTCATCCATAGGTGCACGATTTTTGTCCAGTCTCTTCCCGCATCTCCCATTCCCCTTTCCCCCCCAAGAATAGTCAGTCCATTCCCTTTCTATGTCCCTGATTCTATTATAATCACCAGTTCATTCTGTACATCAGGTTATTTATTCACTTGATTCTTAGACTCACTTGTTGATAGATGCATATTTGTTGTTCATAATTTGTATCTTTACCTTTTTCTTCTTCTTCCTCTTCTTAAAGGATACCTTTCAGCATTTCATATAATACTGTTTTGGTGGTGATGAACTCCTTTAGCTTTTCCTTATCTGTGAAGCTCTTTATCTGACCTTCAATTCTGAATGATAGCTTTGCTGGATAAAGTAATCTTGGTTGTAGGTTCTTGGTATTCATCACTTTGAATATTTCTTGCCACTCCCTTCTGGCCTGCAAAGTTTCTGTTGAGAAATCAGCTGACAGTCGTATGGGTATTCCCTTGTAGGTAACTGAGTTTCTTTCTCTTGCTGCTTTTAAGATTCTCTCTTTGTCTTTTGCTCTTGGCATTTTAATTATGATGTGTCTTGGTGTGGTCCTCTTTGGATTCCTTTTGTTTGGGGTTCTCTGCGCTTCCTGGACCTGTAAGACTATTTCTTTCACCAGGTGGGGGAAGTTTTCTGTCATTATTTCTTCAAATAGGTTTTCAATATCTTGCTCTCTCTCATCTTCTGGTACCCCTATAATTCTGATGTTGGTACGTTTGAAGCTGTCCCAGAGGCTCCTTACACTATCTTTGTATTTTTGGGTTCTTTTTTCATTTTGCTTTTCCGGTTGGGTGTTTTTTGCTTCTTTGCATTTCAAATCTTTGACTTGATTCTTGCGCTCCTCTGGTCTGCTGTTGGGAGTCTGTATAATATTCTTTATTTCAGTCAGTGTTTGCTTACTTTCTAGATGGTCCTTTATCACACCATCGAGGGTCTCATTAGATTTCCTGTACATCTCATCAAGTTTATCGACAGACTCTAGAAGCCTCTTGAGAGACCTCAAAAGTGTGGTTCTGAACTCAATATCCTCCCTTGATAGTTTTGTCCTGTTTCTTTGTCTCCGCATTTTTTACGCTTTCTTGGTACACCCCCTAGTGGTCTTTGTGTGCAGTCTTGTTGTAGTTAAGCCTTGATTGTTATAGTTAATACTAGAGGGATTTGACCTCCAGGCCAACTGGCTGTGATAATCAGCTGTGTCTGCAGTGGAAGAACTTGTGACCTCTAGGGAGGTGCTAATCTAGCCTTTGCCTGAGGCTATCTGGCAAATGCCTTTGTGCAGGGCTTGGGCGGGGCGGGTCCCACGGGATCAACAGGGCAGAGGAGGGAGCAGTTATGGCTGCTCTCAGTCTGTCCCCAGAGGCTCTGCTTCTCTGTCCCAGCAACCGCTGCAAACCTCGGAGGGACCTTAGCCAGACAGTCCTGCTTCTCCCGTTTGAGTCTGGGTCCCTAGAGACTCACCCGGATCTGGAGCTCAGAGTCTGAGGCTCCCTCCGGATTGAAAATGACAACCGCGACCTCAGCCACCAGCCCGCGCCGCGCGCACTCCGCACCTTAGTATTTTACTTCAGCACTGCGCCTCCTCTGATTCTCGGTTCCTCCTAGTTGTAGAACTTCCACTCAGCCAGCCTTCCTGTGATTCTGGATGATGTCCGTTCCGTCTTTTAGTTGTATTTTTGAAGTGGTTGTTCGAGGCAGCAAACTCCGGTGTTAACCTATGCCGCCATCTTGGTTTCTGTTTCTCTCTGATTCTTATTGTCTTTAAAATAATCTCTATTAAGGCATTAGCGTTCATAATGTACTATGTGTCTATTCATTATGTAGTATTATTTTATAGCCTCAGCTTTTATTTACACATCCCACAGAGATGCACTAAGCACCTACTTTATGTGCATCACCATGTCTAGAACTCTGAGGCACTGAACAGATCTGACATGTGGTCTGCTCTCATGGAGCTTTTATTCTACCAAACGAGACCCTGAATAAGAGACTGTGATGCTCTAAGATACAAGATGACTCAGGTGACTCTCATCCAGTCTGGGATACAGGCTTCCTGGGAGAAATGACATTCATACCGAGAAAATGAAGGGGGAGAGGGAGCTAGCAAAGAAAAGAGGGTGTGGGGAGGGGTTGAAAGAAACATCTCAGACAGATAGAATAGCATAGGTGGGGAACAGATCTAGAGCTTTACTGATACGTTAGGCTTTTGAGCCTTTAAATTAGGGGAGAAATGGATGCCATTGAACGTTTTCATAATGGGCATGACATGCAAGGCTGCTGAATGTATGATGTGCATGCAATGCAGCAAACAAGAGGACATTTAAATGAGTGCTATTCACACTGTAGACATCCTATATTTATATAGTTATTATGGTGATTTTGTGGTAGGCAGTGACAAAATGTCTTATTCTAACAAAGT
Organism: Myotis lucifugus; assembly: GCF_000147115.1. NCBI lineage: Eukaryota > Metazoa > Chordata > Mammalia > Chiroptera > Vespertilionidae > Myotis > Myotis lucifugus. The sequence goes on along the minus strand of NW_005871150.1, from coordinate 1,178,570 downwards.
AAGTGTCTTATGACACATTTTTGACAGATGGAAGTAATTTGTCTTGAGAAAAGTGTCCTTTAAAAATTCACAGAAAGGCAATGCGTTCTGGCTAGCAGCAGGGTCGGGTTGTACCAGTTTGCATTGTAACACACCCCTCTGTAGTGAACATCTGGAGGACGAGTTGGAGAAAGGCGGAAATGGATGCGGGGCTACCATTTAGGAGACTTTTGCTTTGTCCACGAGAGAAATGGTGGTGGTTTGGATTAGGATGGTGACATAATGGCTAAAGAAGAGTAGGTTTGAGAGAGAGAGAATAGAATAAACAGACCTTGATATTTGAAAAGATGCAGATTGGAGAATCCCAGATTACAGACACTTAACTGATCAATTTCAGTTCCAATTATAATAGAAATTAATGATTTAAGTCCCAGAACTTTAGCTTTTTTTCCTCAACCTGTGAGAACCTTTCTAATTCCAAGTCAAGGGACGTCTTTACCAAGATCTGCCTTCTTTCCTCAGGGTGTGGACAAATTGCTTGGTATTCTGCTTCAATCAGCTTTGGCTTTCCTTGGCTGCCCAAACAATTGAAACCTGCTCTATAGTCGGTGCCTGTTATAATCCTTAGTTTGCTTCTGACCATCACATTTCACAGCTGCTGAATAGCTAGGTTTCTGATGATTATATCCTCCCCCTCCCTTATGCTCCCAGAAGCTTAAGCTCCAGATTTTCCATGGAAACTCATCTAGTTATTTCCTCTCAATTATCATAAACTCCTCAATGCCTTTTGAATTTGTCTTCTATTCTCTGACCAGAGTTTTATTGCCTCCTAACTTGGTAATGGCTGAAAATACCATTAACCTGCTGCTGTTTTCTGTCTTTATCATTAATAACATTGTTGAATATTTTGTGACTTGACAACCACCCACCACAAGGAGGTAGGCAACACACACACGCACACACACACACACACACACACACACGACACACATCAGCTCACAGGCTGTGCAATTGGAAGTACTCCTCTTTAGACCTTTGTTAAAATTATTTATCATGAGTGCTGATGTCAATCTAAGTCTCACTAAGTTTATTAAAAATAACAAACATCTCATGTACATTCAAATGTCAGGTATAAAGTCCTTTCTTAATTAACTATATAATTGAGCAAAACGTTACTTTATCTAAAATCTTTAAAGCCCAGCCATTTTACTAGGTTTTAAAAATAACTCAAATATATCAATTTCTCTGTATAATAATTTCTAATTAATCTGACATTATAAAACTGGACTTCTCATTTGACATTTGTTTGACTGTTCTACTTTAAATCAAAAGAGGAAAAATGATGTGATAATAAATTCTAACCAGGAACTTATTACCAATTCTAAACAGAAACAATCTACAAATTCCACGAAGGCATTTGATGGGGTCATATTTACCACAGACATGGTGACTCATGGTGCTCATGATGACCCACGGCATAATCTGCCATTGGCCAATTTAGATTGCATTCTTTGCTTCAGAGAGAGTACGTTAGTGATAAGGACTGTGGGAAATTATAAATAAAATATAACGGGGGTCTCTGGTTAACACATAGTTAAAAGATTGTTCTAAAAAGAAGAAAAAGAGCATAACTAAAGTATTTCATATAATTGAGCTTTTAACTGCACACAATTCCCATTGTGAACTCTCCATTAGGAAATATTTTCCCATTACCGGCGATAACAGCCTTTTAATCGTCTTTCTCCTATTTTCCTTGATGTCTACTTTTTGTAGTTAGTCATTAAATTGTGTCAAATGGTCAGATAGGAAAAATAAAATAAAGTGACACAAAGCAGTCTCATTTATTGTATGGAATCCACTAAAAAGAAATGTGGCAGTAGGGAAATAATTGTCTCAAATTATTTGAAGATTATGTGTAGATTTCTATTATAAATTTCTGTCTAACTTCCATTTACATGATTTGCTGAATCAATTATATTGTAACCACATGAATGAATATACTTTTTTAAAAAATGACTTTGCTCTGTCTCTCCTTCCAGCTAATAGGTGGGGTGTGTGTATAGGGGGGCCTCTGGATGTATTGGTGTACAAGGGGAAGTTATGTTGGGACATTGGTTGTATTTCCTTGAGAATTCGGTATCACTGGTTCCCAGAAAGCAGAAGCAAGCTTGTTATGGAGAAGCCTCAGGGCTAACCTGAAAGCCAGGATCAGGGCTTGCAGGAAGAATGGTAGGAAAACTGCAGTTCAGAACCCAGTTAAACAGACAGGAGGGACAAGTGACATTTTCAGGAGATGAAAGGACATAGTGAGGTCATCAGCAAATATCAGGGCCAATAGCTAGATATTTTGGAAGTTCAAAGAGCAGAGACATGTAACCAAAGACCAGGTTTTATTTTTATTATTATTACTTTTTTATTGTCTAAAGTTTTACATATGTCTCCTTTTTCCCCCAATTGACCCCTCCTCCCCTCAGCCATTCCCACCCTGGGCAAGTCCCCACCGCCCCAGTGTCTGTGTCCATTGGCTATGCTAATATGCATGCATACAAGTCCTTTGGTTGCTCTCTAACGCACCCCCCCCACCTCCCCTGCCATTTGTCTCTAGATCAATCTATTCTTGTTCATCAAATTATGTTGATCATTATATCCCACATATAAGTGAGATCATGTGATATTTATCTTTCTCCGACTGGCTTATTTCAAAGTCCAGGTTTTAAGAGTGAGAATCACTGAAGTATATTTAAGAAAGAGATTTTTAAAAGTTCCTCTGGAAATTTTTGCTGACTACCTCTAGTTGTAGGGGCTATCAATAAGCTTGAAGAGATTTTTATGCACCTCATTAATGGGCATGTAAAATTGTGCGTGTGCGTGTGTGTGTGTGTGTGTGTGTGTGTGTGTGAGAGAGAGAGAGAGAGAGGCAGAGAGATGAGAGAGCACATTGTTTTTTCCAGAGAAAACATTTCATAGCTTCAGTAGATTTTCAGAAGAGTCTCTCAAACAACTAAAATCACAAAGTTTTCAAGGATCTCCTGGAAGCTAAGGGTATGAGTGACCTTTAAATCATGGTCTCTGAAGGAGAAATCTGTGTAAGAAAGAAAGTTTACTACCTCACATTGGTGAAGACCAATAGCAACCTCAGATGAGGGAAATTTAACTGCCAGTCAAGCTAATGTGTGACACTGAAGTTTTGTTTGTGGTGAAAATGTACATTCTGCTCACATTTAATCTACACTTCTGAACGCATCTGCATTCTATAGAAGGCGATTAAATTAGACAAAATTACCTAAATGTTGGAAGAGAGATTGGGCACCATAAAATACTATTGTGTGCTAAACAAACACATCTATAAAAAAGACAAGAAAGTATTTCAGTAAGCTTAGTTAGCAATAAAGAAGTAGACAAAACTCCAATGCAATCAGCTGCCATTAGGTGATGAGATGTCTTATAGTGGGGAATATGGTTAAATTTACAAATTCCCGTTATAGAATGACATTGAATATTTCTATTTTATAGATTCAATTCACATAACAGCACGGCAAAATGTCCATCTCTCTTAAAACTTCAGCTAAATTTTCCTCCACTGTAATATATCTGAATGGAGATTTCAACAAAATCAATGTATGTGACATATAAATTAATTCTCAGTTCTCATCATATTACTAAATTGTTTTTTCATTGTGAAACTGGCCCAATAGATATGTAAGTTGTTTTCAACATACGTATTATACATTTTAAAGCATTGAATATTGTGCTGAGTTCCTGAAGTAGTTACTGATATAAGAAAAAGATTTTATAGATTAAGTTAATTAAATATGTATTTTCAGAAAAGTAAAAGAAAAAAATGTGCACATGACATAATTAATTGTATCAATTGAATCATTAATTTACAATAAACACTCAGATTTGTGTATGCCACACTGTAAATGCATAACTGGCTTATATTATTACTAGTGGCCCCGGTGCACGGATTTGTGCACTGGTGGGGTCTCTCAGCCTGGCTTGTGAGAATCGGGCTGAAACTGGCTCTCCAACATCCCCTGAGGGGCCCCAAATTGCGAGAGGGCAGTTCTTGGGTGATGCACCCTGGAATCAGGCTCCCTCCTCTCTGGTTCCAGGTGCATCACCCAAGAAAAATCGCAGCTGCCAAGTCACTGCAGCTCAGCAGCTCCTGTGTTGAGCGTCTGCCCCTTGGTAGTCAGTGTGCTTCATAGCTACTGGTTGGAGCATCTGACCCCTCGTGGTCATTGTGTGTCATAGCTACTGGTCGGACGGTTGAACGATCGGACAATCACTTAGGCTTTTATATATATAGATGATGGTACTCTAAAGGTTTAAAAGAGAGAATATTTTCAAAAAGTGTACTTCACATCTGTGACATAACTGGCCTGAATTGAAATTACACAGGAAATTTGGAAAAATACAAAACAATTGAGACTAATTTCTCAATTATTTTGAAGGCCCATGTGGTTAGATAAAAATAAACATTTCCAACTAGAGCACACTGATGATTTAAGTTTGTTTTTCCCTTATATTTTCCTATTGTGTCTCACTAAGGTGTATTCCTTCCCACTATTTAGAAATAAATGGAAATAATGCTAAATAGATTTTTATTTAAAAACCAGCAGAATTATTTTATTATTATTTTATTCTGGTTTTAGCACACTGAAATTTAAATGAAGGGAAAATTGAAAAAGAAATAAAGATAATTGATATAAATAGCAGAGAAGAGTAGGAAACAAGAAGACTGCTTTAGGCTACTAATTAAAAGAGACAAGATAATTTGCAACAGGTGGGGATTCAAGAATAAAGTGAAAAGAATACAATGAATTATCCTTGATGAAAATTAAGACTGCTCTTAGTGGTAATTTTTATATTAGAATGTAAGTATGACTCTAATTAAAACAATACCCACAGTTGTCAAGTAGAAATATGCCTGTGAAATTAGCATATTAACAAGACTCATATTTTTTCCAAAATGTTCTTGTGTCATTATTCTCGAAACACTATAACACACTTAATAGTATTTGGACACTATTAGAAATAGTGTAGGAATTTCATTGCAATAGCTGTTTAAAGTCTTTCATAAAAGCATACAATTTCCATAAGACTAGATAAAACTTCTTTTCATATTTTACTAATGCTCAATTTTAAACACATGTAATTTACTAGTCCATGCAATGTGGTTGGTGTTTTTCTTTCGAACTTAACCCAAGAGGTTGTAATGCAGGCAGCTCAATGAGTAATATGATGGTGGTTTGTGCTATCAGATGTCAGAAAGAGATTCTTTGGGGAAAAGAACTAACATTTTAAAGTACCGATTCTCAATATTACTTTCGGTATCTGCTCTAATAACTCAAAAAATCCCTGTGAAATAACAGCTGTTGTTATTATTATTATTATTATTATTATTACCATTTTACACATAGTAAACTGAGGCTAAGAGAGGCTAAACACATATATAACATTTCCAAGTTGGCAAAATTAGTACATAGCCATAATAGCAAATGGTATTTAAATAGCAAAATTGGCAAACTAAAGAAACAATAAGAGTGTTTTGGTTTTCTCTCAGATAGTAGAATAATTGGTTGAGCAAAACATTAACTAGCTAAATATCTAACCTCGTTGATCACTTAAAGACACTACAGTAATTAGAGCAGAATGTTTAATAATATTTTAAAAATTATATCTTCCCATTATGTATGTTATAAATTATTAGAGAAAATTTGGAAACAAAGAAAAAAGGATCAAGAAACACACACAATATTAAAATAATCCAAAGAAAGCTTCTCAATATTTTAATGACATTCCTTTCAGCATTTTCTGTATTTCTTTTTTTTTTCTGTTTTTAGTTAGTTAGTTTTTTGTTTTGTGTTTTTATTTTACATATTTGTGATCACAATATATGGTCAATTTTTACTTAATTACATATTTCATCCTGTTTCCAACTTATTTTAAGCCCTTTATAAGCATACATTTAATACATTATAAAAGTTATTGAGTAAATATGCAATAATTTATTTAACAATTGAGGCAAATTTCATTTTTAATGGGTTCTAAAGTTTTGCTATTATAAACAACAGCATCTTGAGCATAGATTTTTTTTTACATTATATTGCTTTTTTAGGATATATTTTTCAGATATTAAATCACTGGATTAAAACATACCTTTAGTGCGTTTGATAGACTTAGTTAAATGGCTTTTTAGAAAGCTTAGCCAACTTACATTAAATAAATATAAATTAAAATGCCTATATTACCTCAGCCTGGGAGCAATATTCACATTAAAGTACTATTTCATTTCTTTGGTCACTAGTGATACTGGGTATTTGTTTCACATGTTCATTTTTCTGTTTCAGTTCAACTTTTGAATTATCTTATGTGCTTTTTTATTGATATTCCCTAAACACATATTTGACAAATTATCCTGGTGGTTAGATGCTTGGTATACATTCTGAAGATGTTTGTGTTCATCAAGTTCTTAGGTGTTACCACATCTTATACAACATTCAATTGACTATTTTTCTCCCCTACATAATACAATTAGATTGTCAAGACTGGCCTATTTTTTGTGTGGTTCTCTAGAAGGTGTAAGGGTTTAAAGGTGAATAAATTTAATTCTCAGCAAACATCTTAAAGAGACAACTGCTATCATTGGACATAAATGCCTCCTCTGAGTGCTGGTGTGAAACAGTTAATCAGGGAATCAGCATAGAAGCTATTATATATTGTTTTTCTTTTTCTCCCATCAATACTGTCAGGAGAGGATATTGAAGAAAAACACAGGAGATAACAGAGTTCAGGATTCTCAGCCAGTGATAAGATGTTTTACATGATATTCAGTACAGGGAAACAAATACTCCACCTAGGTCAGGGGGAAGCAGCCACAGAAACTTGCACAGTTACTGTTGAAAACAAAAATAGCCAGGGCGGTTTTATATTTAAAACAATCATTTATTTCTCCTATGTTTGAACTTCAACTACAAAGAAAATGAGGGGTCTGTGGCTGTGTATCATCTCTCAGGCTTGAAGACCAGTGTTTCTACCTCAACAGGTTGGCTTTAGAGTACAGACCCATCTGGCACAGGATGGGAATAAAGATCACCACTAGAGTCTAGACTCTAGACGCAGTGGTTCTCAACCTTCTGGCCCTTTAAATACAGTTTCTCATGTGGTGACCCAACCATAAGATTATTTTCGTTGCTACTTCATAACTGTAATTTTGCTACTGTTATGAATCATAATGTAATATCTGATATGCAGGATGGTCTTAGGCGACCCCTGTGAAAGGGTCGTTCGACCGCCAAAGGGGTCGCGACCCACAGGTTGAGAACCGCTGGACTAGAGTGATGGTGGAAGATGAAGATTTAGAATAAACTCTGACAAATAGATATTTGAAGTAGCTTATTCTTGCTAAGGAGTGGATGGTGTTTAATGTCACAACAGAAAAAAAATGGCTTACATAATTTCTCTAACTTTCACACACACACACACACACACACACACACACACACACACACACACATATATATACTAGAGGACAGATGCACGAAATTCATCCAAGGAATTTGGCCCTTGCAGCCACAGTGGCTGCCTTGGCCCTCACAGTCCCGGCTTCATCTGGAAGGTCGTCCGGAAGGATGTCCGGAAGGTTGTTTGGCTGTCTGGTCTAATTAGCATATTATGCTTTTATTATTATAGATATATGAAAGAAAATCACATCAGAAAAGTGCTTTAGAAAAGATATATTCAGCAATGAAGGAAAGTTCTGAATTGGTAAAAAACTTTGAGAAGGCAGTTAATAGTATCAAAGCAAAGAAAATGTTTTTAGAACTAGTTTCTAAGTCTCTGACTCAGATTATAAGATATACTGATCTCAGTTTATCTTGTAAGAATATTTTAAAGAAAGAAGCAGTAACATTTTGAAACAAACAATGAAAACACATTAAAAATTTTAAAATTAGCCGGAACCGGTTTGGCTCAGTGGATAGAGCGTAGGCCTGCGGACTGAAAGGTCCCAGGTTCGATTCCGGTCAAGGGCATGTACCTGGGTTGCGGGCACATCCCCAGTGGGAGATGTGCAGGAGGCAGCTGGTCGATGTTTCTCTCTCATCGATGTTTCTAACTCTCTATCTCTCTCCCTTCCTCTCTGTAAAAAATCAATAAAATATATTAAAAAAAATTTTAAAATTATACATCTCCTTTCATCCCATCCTTTGTGAGAATGAGAATTCAATGTACAGAGAGAAAAGTTCAGGGTCAGAATTGAGACTAAGGATGCACTAGATGGCCAGTATAAGGTATTAGCTGTATCTTCTATTAGAAATAGAGTTTACAGCGGGCCCATGGCTTCCTAACCAGAGACTACATTCCTCTCTGTACCTTGCAGCTGGCAGAGACCATGCAGAGAAGTTCACTCAATGAATAGATGTAAGTAAGGGTGCCGGGTCCACACTTCCTGCAGGGAAACCCCGGCGGCCAGGTAAGCCTAGGGTCTGTTTAAGTCGGTGGTGCTGCTCTGAGTAGCTCGGGTCCCTGGTTGCCTTCAGAGGGTAGAGCTGCTCTATCAGCCTGAACTGGTCAGACCAAAGGCCAGCAAACCTGTCCTGTGAAGGTTATTGCTGTTTCCCAACAGCCCTGTAGATCCTGATGTTTTGTCTTTGCTCCTACTTTCTCCCTGGAAAACCTCTCCACTCTCTCTCAGTCTCTCTCTCCCTCTCTTCTTTCCTGTTTATTCATCCATCTCAAATGCATCTTGTTTCTAAAGAATACCTTGATGCGCTTTATTGAGTATGCCCTCCTCAATATCCCATAGGCCCTTATTTATTTTTATTTTTTTAAAATATATTTTTCTTGATTTCAAAGAGGAAGTGAGAAGGAGAGGGAAATAGAAACATCAATGATGAGAGAGAATCAATGATTGGCTGCCTCCTGCACACCCCCTACAGGGGATCAAGTCCACAACCCAGGCATCTGCCCTTGACCGGAATCGAACCCAGGACCCTTCAATTCGTAGGCTGACGCTCTATCCCCTAGCCAAACTAGCTAGGGACTATAGGCCATTTTTTAGACCTCTGCTGAGGTTTATCCAGTTTGGTATATATTATATTTACTGTGATATTTTCTTATCTGTACCCTACATGGTAAGTTCCTCATATGTAATCATTATTTCTTATTCACTTTAATCTCTATCTTCTCATATTACTATAGTGAACATAGTCTATGCCAAATCAACACAATAAAAAAAGGAACAATAACTCTTAAGCTGCTACTGTGCTTTCAGTTTAAAAAAATCTGCATTTGCTCCATGAAAGAATGCTTTGGGGAAAAGAAAAGACATGCATGAATTTGCATGTGATTAATCACATGTCACTCTTTGCTTTTAAATTTTCTTCTAAGTAGGAAAAAAAGGAGCAGTGTATAAGTCTGAGGACTCTATAGGGCCCCCCAAGGGCACAGAAAAGGAGGGAAAGTGATTAAAGAGGAAGTCTTTAGGGATAGAATGGGCCTAGGCGAGGAGTAGTTACCGCGGATGACTAACACTGTGGGAACAGGAGAAAGAGCTTGTTGTAGGGCGGAGGGAGGAAGACAGAATTTAGAAGGTGGACATCTCAAGGTCATATGTGAACATGTGAAATATGGAAGGAGGAAATGATACATCTTAAAAATACTGTGTGAACATACAGTATGTGAAGTTGGTAAGAGGATGCAGTTAGCTTCCTGACTAAGGGAAGTTGCTATTGAACACTGTGATGTACTGGACATATGGTGGAAATATATGCTGCAGCTTTCTGGGTTTTAGATGTAAAGCAGATTGCTGTGCAAAATTCTGTCCAATCTGCTTTACAACCAACACCCAGAATGTAGGGCTGTTGTCAGGTTTATATATGCCTAATGATTTCTCATTTCCTCACCTATGGGAAAGCTCATCAGTGAGTAAATCGGTAGAAGAAACTAACACTATTTGAATATCCCATTTTTGGAAATTGAAGGAGCTGCTGTAAACATGACACAGGCCCTCAGAAATCACCGTGACTAGTGATACCGCTATCAGAGGGCCATTTCTTGTGCCAAAAGAGAGCCAGGATCTTCGGGAATTCTTACAAGTAGGACAACTCTCAAGAGTGGAATTGAGCCTCTTCAAAGATATCCTTCATGTGGAAACTGCAAGGCCATCAGTGAAGAGAGCCATCCATCCCTCCTTTCCCTTTGAAATGAATTCTCACTCCCCATGCTCCCGAAGCCCCTTTTTATTCTGGGAAGTGAGGATAACCCCTAAGTTTTTCCACTAGGTTCTTCCTGGATATTCCATATTTATTTTAAGAGGGAATTAGACAATACCTGAGAATGTTCTTTGCAAAGTGTAAATTAAAATTTTAAAGGCAAGTTTTAAAAAATACCAATTTTCAGGCTAGTGGGGTCTAGAATATGTTCACAAAGAGGATTGATAATCATCTTTTCATCTTTTCTTGAAAATAGTTTGGACAATTGGGATAATTTTATTTATCAAACATTCATTTAGCATGGACCTCCTCATTTCAACTACCCATTGCCTCTTTTCAACTGTGGACCTTGTTTTCATTGCACACTCTCCCATTTTTAAATCACTAATGAGTCATTTTTCTCTCTGACCTAATTTTCAGTTTTTCCTCCAACTACTTTTACTGTTATTCAATTTTACTATGAGCTCTACTCTATTTAACATGTATTTTATTCCAAATAATGAGCCCTCTCCTTTAAGAAACAAAATACTATTGGGTTCAGGAAAGAAGGAATAATTACTGATAGAGAAGATTGTGAGTTATTTGCCTCAATCATTGCAGAAGATGTATTTCATTTATTTTTATATCAACGCCCTTACACTCATTCTATAACACTTCCTTTCTCTGACATAACAGACATCCTAATTGTTCCCTTATGACTTCTTTGGTGAACTGTCTAGATCTCTGAAATAGAAGTTCTTTTTTCGTATGATTCCCTGATAATGCCTCTCAACTCTTACTGTGAAGTTCTCCCTATCCTGACAGATCACTTCCTTGAGTGGGATTGTATTAGTCAGGTGGTCAAGAGAAACAGAACCATTAGGAAAGCTAATAGAAGAGATAGATAGATGATAGACGATAGATGAGATGATAGATGATAGATAGATAGTAGATAGATAAGGGATTGGCTTACATGGTTATGGAGATAGAGAAGTCCCTGTCTACGTTGGGTCAGTTGGGTTCAGAAAAATCAGTGATGTAGTTTAGCCTGAGTTTGAAGGCCTCAGAACCAGGGGACTTAATGATGTAATTCCTAGTCCAAGAGCAGATGACTGATGTTCCAGCTCAACCATTCAGGCATAGACAGTAACTTCTCTCTTCCTTTGCTTTTTGTCTTATTTAGGACCTCACAGATTGGATGATGTCCACCCACACCCGGGACAGCCATCTGCTTTACTCAGTCTACTCATTCAAATTCCAATCTCATCTGTAAACACCCTCACAGATATACCCAGAAATAATGGTTAGTTAACTATCTGGGTACCCTGTGATCTAGGCCAGTTGATACATAAACTTAACCATCACAGAGATTTTTCCAGGATGAGTCAAGCCTAGCTACACAATATCTAGTTGACTCACAGAAGCCGTCCAGCTTGCTCGTATTCCTACTAGATCTTCCCGCCTTCAGTACTCTGTCAGTATTTGGTCACTAGTTATAGCTTCATATAAGCTTTGAAACTCTGGGGGATGCAGGCAAAGCTCTCCAGTGCTCTCTACTTACTGTGTGGAGTGATCCCACAAGTTCTGGTAGTTTAGCACCCATGGCCCAGAGAGAGATTCAAATTTCTTTTCACGCAGACAAGCCCAGTCTCCACCAGGGACATATATTTAACTTGACTTTTTTGGGGGTATTTTTAAGGAGTAAATGAAATATACATATTCACTCTTTCATTAGTTAAAATGAATAACCACTTACTACTCAGGTTCTGAGATTATGGAGATGAAAGAAGAGTTGATTTACTCCAAGTATTTACAGTGGCATGGATGAAATAGACAAACAATTATAATAAAATGTAATATATTAAAGACATACAATATAAACAAACAAACGAAACAGAAACAAAGTCATAGATACAGAGAACAAACTGATGGTTGCCAGAGGGGGGGGGGTTTGAGAAGCTAGGTAAAAATAGTGAGGGGGTTAATAACTACAAATTGGAGGTTACAGAATAGACACAGGGGTACAGCACAGGGAATAAAGTCAATAAAATTGTAATAACTATGTATGGTACCAGGTGGATACTTGAAATATCAGGGGACAACTTTGTAAAGTATATGATTGTCTAACCACTCTGCTGAAACGAATATAAAATTATATTGAATGTAACCATAATTAAAAAATAAAATTATAAATATAAAAAAGACACAGGTATGTATATGTGAGATAACCTTTTTTTGGATACCTATTGTATACCAGGGCCTCTGCACACATATAATATTTTATTTTCCATAACTACTTCTGAGTTATACCTTATTAATCCCTTTTTTCCCAATGAGAAAACTGAGGCTCTGTGACATTAAACCTCTTGCAAAATTAATACATTGTTCAGGCTTAAGTTCATCTGATTACACAGCAAACACCCTTTACTTTATGGTACATTACAAAGGACCACAGCCTTCACTTTCTGTGGTGGAGAGCACCCTTAAACTGATCAAGGCCCATAAGTGAGAACCAAACAGTTATAATAATAACTGTATCTACTATTTTTGGCACACCAATGTTGTACCAATCATTATGCTACATTTTTACAAAAATAACTCATTTTATTCTGAAAATATCTCTGAGATATTGGCATTGTCATTTCTATTTTCCATAATGGGACAATACTTCTCAAGTTCAAGTTACTTGCTCAAGTCTTATAAATAAGAGGCAGAGTTAGGGTTTGATATTAGTTCTGATGATTACAATTTATGCTTATAACAGTCTTTTAAAAAATGGTTCTTCAGGGGTCTGTTTTGGCATTAAGATGGACCAGATGAATCGAACCTGTTTGATGACAAGTAGACAATAGCTTGTAGAAATTTTAAACCATACTGCATTTCAACGCTAAAGTCTGAAAACTTTTTGTTTTCCTGGATCCATATGGATTCCTGGGCTTTCAGTGTCCCTAAAGGATATGTTTTATATCCTATACATTGTCAGAATAATTCAGACAATATTTACCATTAATCAACTGGTGTGGAAAATCCAACTGCTCCCCATGGGGAAGTATGCAGCACCGGTTCAGATGAATATCATCAGCAAGGACCTCTAAGGTCCCTCATGTTCCTGTTTCTTCAACCAAAATTCATTCATCCATGGAACAATCTGTTCCTAAATTTGCAAACAGCTGTCCAGTAATAAACTCACTAAAATGAATAATATTCTCAAACAATTGCATGCAGTTTCACAAATGCTCCTATTGTCATTCCTCCCATCTCAGTGGTTCTTAGGAGCTGTTAAGGCAGTGAAAGGGGAAAATAACATTTTAAAAATAAATGTGAACATGGTGACTTACATTTCAAGGGTCTAATCACCCTTTGAGCTCTTAAAACATCTATTTGTCTTTCTCATTTAGATTATGTGTCTCTTGAGCTCAGAGCACATATTCTTGACGCCTGGTACAGAGCCAGGCCCATCAGCGTTAAGCAAACAATTAATCTTCATAATGATAGCTTGCAGAGGTGGTCCTGAAATCATTGAAGGGCACCTTGACATCCCAGAGAAGTCTGCTTTGAAAGTAATATATGTGTATGGCAGATGACAACTATAGATTAAGGAAAATAATTTCATTTTTAGATCTACAGATTCCTGATCTAGAAAATAAAGGTTGTTGTACTAAATGGTCAGATATTGGACTAGATATTCATGAAGGTAACCCATATGTAATCTTTTATAATCTGAACATTCTGTTAAGTTTTATACAATCACTTTATTTTTCTGGGTTCCATTCACTTTCCATTCAGGTGTGTGCTATACACTGGAATCTCATTAGATCCAAATCCTAATATACAAAAACCCAGGGTCCGTAACAACCAAAACGACCAAAGGCTTGACTGACTGGAGGTCAGTGCTGGGTTGCCATGGCACCATGACCCAGCACTGACTACCTAGGGCAGTGGTCGGCAAACTGTGGCTTGTGAGCCACATGCGGCTCTTTGGCCCCTTGAGTGTGGCTCTTCCACAAAACACCGACTTCTGCGCATGGGCCACGAAGTTTCAATCGCACTGTACGTGCACGCCTGCATGTGGTATTTTGTGGTATTTTGTGGAAGAGCCACACGCAAGGGGTCAAAGAGCTGCATGTGGCTCATGAGCCTCAGTTTGCCGACCACGGGCCTAGGAGGCTGCGGATCAGGCCTGAAGAGAGGCCTGGAGAGAAAAGCAGGGTCTGATTCATAGCCTCTGTGGCAGCTATTGATCAGCACTTGCCTCTCTTTTGCTCCGGGCCTGCCCAGAAGCTGCGCCTCTCTTTCCCTTGGCCTCCACTGGGGCTGCTGATCAGGCCCATTGATAGGGCTGGAGATGCTGACTGGCATAGAAACTGACCAATCAGAACCAAACTGGGTGAAGTGCGAGGAGCCAATGGCTGCCTAGGAGGCAGAGCTTTTGATGCTGACTGGCATAGAAACCGACCAATCAGAACCTAATCTGCGTGAACTGTGAAGGCAGAACCTAAGGTGAGGGCTGAGGAGGAGTTTTAAGGGCAACAGCTGTTTGGTGTAAGGTGTAAGAAAGCGGTTCAATTTTTTAATAACTGGTTTGGCAGTATAATGCATATGACTGGCTATCAGAGCAGTTAGGGGTGATCAGGCAGGCAGGCAAAGGCAGTTAGGGGCGATCAGGCAGGCAGGCAGAGAGGTTAGGAGCAATCAGAGAGGCAGGCAGAGAGGTTAGGGGCAATCAGACAGACAGGCAGAGGGGTTAGGGGTAATCAGGCAGGCAGGCAGAGGCAGTTAGGGGTGATCAGGCAGGCAGGCAGGTGAGCAATTAGGAGCCAGTGGTCCCAGATTGCGAGAGGGATGTCTGACCACTGGTTCAGGTGGGATCGGGCCTGAACCAGCAGTCAGACATCCCCCAAGTGGTCCCTGATTGGAGAGGGTGCAGACTCGGCTGAGGGTATTCCCCCCTCCCCCTGCCGTGCACAAATTTCGTGCACCGGGCCACTAGTGTCTTTATTTGGTGTGTCTTTATTGTTCATTCCATCTTACTAGATTAGATACTGAAGAGCAAATATACTTTCCTACAAAACGGTACCACTGTCCTAGTTTGCATGCGTTACTCACAGTTTGGTTCCTATTTACTAATAGCACACAAAGCACAATGTATATATTTGGGAGGGTATAGTAGAAGGAAGAGGGGCTTGGGGTTCAAGCCTGGCCACCCTCATTTATAATGTACATATAGTGCACCTGTGTTACCAAACTTGTTAAAATGTAGTGTGAAAGTATAAAGTATACACATAAATGTACCATTTAATGAGTATGGGGAGAAATATTTGAGCTCTCTAAGCTCAATTCTTTTACCTACACAATAAGGATACTAATAATGACCTCTAGGATTTTATGAGAATTAATGTATATAAATTGCCTGACATGGAGGAAGTACACAATAAAAGTTAATTTCCTTTCATCCCTCTTCCCTTTTCTTTGTATTCTTTCAGATAGCAGTCTTTTTTAGTCTGTGCAAATCTTCATATCATTTACAACACACCTCCACAGACTAGACCTGATCCAGTGGTTCTGTTGTCATACATTTGGAAGTGGTGGGATTAATGTGGTTATATCTATAGAAAACCCATCTTTGCAGAATTATTTACACCCACACTCATACCCTGCAATTAGCCTACCATTCTGCCTGAAATCACCTTTGAATGAAGGCATTAAGTACCCCTACTGAAATGCAATGATGATACCAAGCGTGAGTGAACCAATGAGTCTGAAGAGGTGAGATAGCCTTTCTCCTTGGAGAAATATCCAGTTGGGGGAAGAACATTGTTTCAAGCTTCTGATATAATCCTGGTGAGAGATACTGTCAGAGTGAGTCATCATCAATTAAAGTGTGCTTATTGATTAGTAGTATTTGAGAGTGGTGGGAAAAGGAAGAGCAACATTATAGTAGCCATAATTAAAACAGTGCATATTTATGTATATAATTTCTGTATGAAATAATAGTATGTTCCAAGGCAATGGGTTAACTCAAGTCCCTTCAACCCATACCTAAGCTTGCCTACTATGTCTAAGGCACAAGAATTGGTGTTCCAAGACTAATTCAGTCTGAATAGTACTGACAGAGACAACATTAAGAGGAGAAATTCTGGGGGATGGGGTAGAGAGGATAGGAACAGCCTTGCAATGGACAATCTATTCAGACAGGCCAACACGAGGGCAGAATTCCAGGAGGTAGGTAGCATCTGAAAGTGAGAAGCAGTCTACACATAAAGAATACAGGTGATCTAAAGGTAAACATTACTAAATCCGTAGTATTCTTTAGTCCAACCTTGGTCCAGATTCATGGCTCATGTGCTTTTTCAGAGGTAGGGAACATAATATAGTGGAAGGATGACAGGATCAGAAGTAAAGAATCTCTTTGATAAATCCTAACTCAAACATTTGCAAGATATGTGGCCTTGCGCAACTCCCTTAACCTGTCTGAGCATTAGTTTCTTAGCTGCAAAATGGCGTTAATAATTCTTATTCTGTTTCACAAAAGGGAGTTGTGAGAACAAAAAAAACACCCACAAATTAGAATGCTTTGAAAATGATAGGCTGTTTAAATACCACCCATTGTTGTAGATGTTCTTAATGTTAACATCGAAGAGCTCTCTCTGGAATCCTACAGACAGTTAAAAGCTTCCACCATTTTCCTCCTTACCCTCAGAAACAAGAGAAATGCAAAGGCAGGGGAAATGCTGGTGATAACTTAGGTCTTATTTTCTGTATCACTGAATGATAGAAATAATTAGTGATTCTCTCTAATAAAAAATATTACTTGAACACCCAATGAAGGAGATTAACAGAAAATGCCTTTGACTTTTTCACCAGTAAAACACATATCCGTTATGACTTGACCTTAATATTTTGCTCATTCGTTAAAGAGAACATAGACCTTCAAATATAATATTTATTGAATATTAATTGTAAAAATACTGCACTGACTTAGACACTGTGTGGGGTGGGAGTGGGGTGAGGGGTAGAGGAGTCTTGTAGGTAAAAAGGATGCCTATGAACTTTCTAGTGTTTCAATTAAACTTGTTATAATTCCAAGCCAGGCATTTGTTATGTGGCACAGATGCTCTTAGGTCCTGAAAGTAGTTTCCCTCCATAAAGATCGCTGCCATCCTGACTGGGTTAAGAAATCATTGAAAGAGCTTCTACCAGGATCATTTCTGCCAGTAACTCAAGTGAGAAATGAAGGACTCTGAGAGGCAAGATGTCAAGGAAGCTGAAGCATCTTTTTTACTAGTAGAGTAAGAGAATTTATACCACTGCATACTCAGGGATAAATATTTTCCTTTTTTTTTCTGTTTTCCTGTCAATAATAGAATGCTGTGCTGTTTCCTTCCATTTCCTCTTTTGTCTGCACCAGACAGGAGAAGGGAATGGAAGGAAATGTACATCAAAGTGGTTACAGGGAAGATGAAAAAAGATACTTATTGAGTTTGATCTTGCTTAAACACCAGTGAGCTGCCTTAGGGAATGTGTAGAGGGAACAGGAGGACAGACAGTAAGAAGGACATCTGAAGATACAGGTAGTAGAGAGGACACAGGGAAAGAGAAGACTCATCAAATAAGATCAAAAGGCTAGGAACCAAAATGATCAGGACCAAACACGAGTCATTTTGTTGGACAATTCAGAGCTCATTCGTGTCTGGAGTGAAATTTTATTATTTCCCTGTGAATGGTACAGATCTCTGATTAGGTTTTCTCTGAAAGAAATGGAAGTGATGAGACTGTAATTCATAGAAAAGTCTGTACAGACCAGGTCTGTACAGATAAGGCAAAATGGTGAAGTATTTAGTGTGTGTCCTTTGTGACCAGTCCTCTTTTTTTTTTTTTGCAATCTTTTATGTACTTCAACAACATCTCAGATTTTTCATGTTCTTTCTCTCTCACCTCTCTCTTTCATAGAATCTATTGTAAAGAAATTGTTTTTTTTCTCCTGAGGCCAGGGGTGGGGCAGAAGACAGATGAATAAATCTCATGTTAGATTTCCGTGTAGCAATATCATTGGTGAAATAAATCATTATCTTCTAAAGGAATATCTGATTGAGAGGGAAAATTATGTAGTAGTTAAAGATAAGAATTTTAAATTTGCCTTTGAGCAATGTGATTTCCTTGAGGCTTTTTTTTTATTGTAGAAAATGGAAGTAAGATCACTTTCTCATAGACATATTTTAAGAATTACATCAAAGAAAATTTTACACTAGGAATCATTTAATATATTATCATTATTATTACTCCCCAGCTCATTTTGGCTATAAGCACTCAACTCTAATGTGCATATTCACAGTTCCTCACTCAGTTTCTGAGTGAATTTGGACTAAGTTTCAGACCTAACAGTGCGGAATGTGGAATTGTTAAAAGATTGATCTCCATTGTGTCTGAAAGGAGCCCCATTAAAATACAGCCACCTCCTAATATGCACCTGATTTTACCATTTAGAGCTATCCTCTGATATGCGCCTGACTTTACCATTTAGAGAAGAGATATGGGTAGGAGGGTCCCTAAATCTTGCCGGTTACCTCCCCCCGCCCCCCCACAGTGAGGTTTTCTATCAAGGGAGTTGTACATACAAAGAGTTATACAACTCAATGAGATAACAAGTACCAATTTATTTCTGGCTGAACAAATATTCAATAGACACTTTGGAAGACTCTGCGTTTGAGAACCTGGCTTTGGCCAGGAGGCCCAAGTGAGGATTCTAGATTCATGTCACTCCTTAAATCTAAAATGCTGGACCGAGGGGGTCAATTCTAGCTTGACCTCCAGTCTTAGGCAGAGAAGCTGGAGAACAATGAAGTAGGGGAAGCATTTCCAGGTCAGTAAAGAGCAGCTCCTACTTGACAATTCATCCTTGAGAGGCAGTGTCAGAGTCTGGCAGGTCTAATATCCCACGGACTCATGAACTAGGAAGACAGCAGGGGAGACCTGTCTCTTTAATACCCAGTTATGCATCTATCAGCAAAAGTGGCCCAGTGAATGATCACATTGAAAGTGAATTTTTTCTAGAGGCAGAAGGTATAGATGGAATGTATGGAAGGACAGACAGTGGCAGAAACATGTGACAGGAGTTTTCTCTTTTATAAAAGCAGTAGGAAATTTGAAATAGTCTGTCTCAAAATCTAAGTGGATCATTAAAAAAAAGAGTCAGGCTCTACACCCAAATTACTGTATAATGAAAGTTCTATCACTCTGCCCCCATAACCCAGACAAGAATTTCCCCGAGTTCCCACAAATTCTAAAAAAAAATTTATACATTTAATAAAAATAGATCTGAACAAAATAAAGAAAATTATGAATAGAAACCACATGTGTGAGGAGTTATTAGTAATGGGGAATGAATAACAATGCATTTTTTCTGTGCTAGATGGCATCAAGGCACCAAAAATCAATAACAATATAATATAAAATAAACAGATGCAACAAATGAAAGCAATAGAGAGAATCCCATTAGATTGTCATTTCATGTATGGAAGGCAGTGTTGTTTATAAAAATATAAGAGATAACATTCTGGTATATATTATATATTTTAAATTATTATAATTATTATTGCATTGATAAATAGTATTCCCAGTAATCTCTAATTTTGGAGTCAGCAACATATCCTTTTATTTGTATCTCTTACTTTAACAAAATATGATCAACCTATCAATTTACTCAAAGAAATATTCATGCAATTAGCATTTTGGAATTGACTTTGAATCTTTATAAGGTTATATTCTCATTTTCCAAAAGAAAAAGTATTTCTACTATATATTCTACCATATAGAGAGATGTCTGTCGAGAAAATAAATCTCCCATAGGCACGGTTTAATTTCGAATGTTAAATACCCAGACCACAATCCTAGCTGGTATTAGGAAAAATCACATCATACCAGGAATCAGCACTAACAAAGGAATAAGGGTTCTCAAGGCCATTCTCAAGGCAAGAGCAGCATTGTTGAGGGGCAGTCTCAAAGGATGGCTGATTTCAAAAAGCAGTGAAGTCTCTGCTTCAAGTGCAAGACAGAGCACAGGGCAAGGCTGATTGTTGTGTTCTAAGTGTAATCAGAGTGAGGGAAAAGTGAAAGGGCTTTTTAAGAGTTGAAGAAAAAGACCTTAAAACAGAATCAATGGAGATTAGAGCTTTTGCTTCATGGCTGTATCTGCTTTCATTCACACACATTCATGATGGAAATGAATGACATGGTTACTTAGTGAGATGAAAGCGGCTAATTTTCCCGTTAGTAGGAAATACTGCTAAGTGTGCAAATATGAAAATATCCACTGCTTGACTCTTTCAATTCACTCTGCTAACATGTCAGGTTTCTGTTTTGATCTTTTAAGATTTTGTTACCAATGTGAGCCACTAGCATCTAGGCATCTAGGTCAGTTCTGTTGAATTATTATTCCAATGGATTCATTCAACAAATAAGCAGTGAGTACCCCTCATACATTTTACAAATATTTGCAATGACACAGCAGGGAATCAGCAGATAAAGTCCATGTCCTCCTGATGTTTATATACTAGCAGATAGGAGGGAAAAACTCAACTAATGAAGTGAACATCCATTTGTATTGAACTTATAGGTGAGGGTTCCTAATGGCTGTGCAATCGGGTCTTTCTGAGATTGAAGTATGGATCAGAGATAGTAAGAGCAGGGAGGGAGAGGTCATTTAAATTACTCGGTACAAGACACTGAATTAAACACTGTAGAAGATACAGTTATAAATATTTCTGTACTTAACGAAGCTTACACTTTAAGTACACTTTATTACGTTTTAAGTAATAACGATAACTTACTGAATATTCATTATGTGGTACGTATTACCTTAAGAACCTTGCTTATATTAATTCCTTTAAGTCTTAACTACTTTATGAGGTAGTTACTGTTATTAACCCTTTACAGGTGAAGAAGCAAAGGAACAGAGATGCCAAGTAACTTCCACAGATCTCTAGCAAGCGGCAGGCCTAGGTTATGAACATAAGTTGTCTGACTTAAATCCTGCTCTCTTAATAAGAACTTTAATCTAAGAAAAAGCAACACATGTGAGTGCAAATATGCACATGACTTTAATGCAAAGAGTGATGAGTATTATAAGAGATTTCTATATGGGAGCTCAGCAGAACCACTAGGGTGTGTCACAGATCAAAAACCATTGCCTTGCCCAGCCAGCATGGCTCAATGGTTGAGCATTGACCTATGAGTTGGGAGGTCAAAGTTTGATTCCTGGTCAGGCCATATGCCTGGGTTGCGGGCTCGATCCCCAGTGTGGGGTGTACAGGAGGCATTCGATCAAAGATTCTCTCTCATCATTGATGTTTCTATCTCTCTCTCTCCCTCTCTGAAATCAATAAATATACATATAACCCCCCCCACACACACACCCTCAAAAACAGATTGCCTTAGTCTGTCCTTTCTAGACTTTCTCTCCAATGTACTCTCTATAGGTAGATAATGCCAGTCTTCCCTTGAAATGAGGTGTTTCTCTTTGTTTAAAAAAAGACCCATGGCCTCTTGGCACCCACCATGGAGTCTTAAAAAGAATGGTTAAAAGCTCATGTTTCTCCTAGGAGAAGGCCATCCCTCTTTCTACATAAGATTAGGCCGCAAGAAGTCCTGCTGGTTGGACCAACGCTATTGTTAAAATCAGCTCTGATCTATGGACAAGGGGAACATTACTGGTTGGCATCTCGAAGTGAAGCTGCAGTGGATTCTGTATCGCTGAAATTCAGGCGGACTTGCATCATCATGACTCAAAAGTTTAACTTTGACTGCAAAGGGCAATGAGAAGATCTTCTAATATAATTTTCAATTATAGTGAAATGTTTGACCAATCACTATCCTCAAACACTTTATGCCTCTAGAAACAGGTTATTTGGTGAAATCTAATCTTACTGGAAAGCTCTGATGCTCTATACCAAATTGAAACTAATTTAACTAAACCATCTATGCCGCACATTAATATTAAGCAATTACATTAAATGGAAGCACTGTGAATATGTTAATTGCTTTCATTAAAAAACTGATTTCCTTAATTACTTTCTAAGCAAATATTCTTTACTCAGCTATTTAAGTATTTGCAATTCTCAAATTCAATAGGTAATGGGGATGTCGATTTATATTAAATACACATTTTTAAACATCCGTTTTGCATTGCAAGTTGAAAAATGTATTTACAAATCCAGAATTGAATATAATTTTAGGAGACTATTTTGATTTGAATAATGTTATATATTTTACTGGATAAAAGTAACGTCTCTCATTTTTCATTCTTGAATACCTCAGCCTTCTGATACCCACTTTTCCTATTCCAAAGAAAAGGTCTCTCTCTTCTCATCATTGATGTAAACTATTGTTCAGATTTCCATGGCTTCAATCTTGCTAAGCACTAAGGTAGCCCTTTATGTTCCTGGAGAAGGAAGGATTAGAATATGTATAGATTTTCCCCCTTATCTCCACAGTTTTTCAGTGTGTGTGACTCTGACTTCACAAAATGTATTGATTTTCTTCAAAAGGGGATTCAGTGGGTTCATGAAATATAACACAAAACGTTTTCATGAATCCTCTTAGGCTGAAACATGAAAGTGTTAATTGTTCAGGATTTTTAATACAAAGCTATTTTTAGGTTCACTGCTGAACACTGTTTAACACCTAAGTGTGCAAAACATGGCTTTGGAGTCACATGGAAGAATAGAAGGGGGAGAATAAGAATCATTTAAAATAAACAATGAGGTCCAATATTACACACAAACATAGTGTTCCCCCCTTCTCTATAAAGGTCAATTCAGAAAAAAATGTTGGTAGATTGTATTCTTAAGTTTTATTTCTTCAAATTTTTCTTAACTGTTGTTGCCTGTGACTAGTTTCATTTTAAACAGATTTATTAGCCCAGCCAGTGTGGCTCAGTGGTTGACTGTCCACCTATGAACCAGGAGGTCATGGTTGGGGCACATGCACAGGTTGTAGGCTTGATCCCCTGTAGGGGATGTACAGAAGGCAGCCAAACAATGATTCTCTCTCTGTTGATCAATGTTTCTATCTTCCTCTCCCTCTCCCTTCCTCTCTGAAATCAATAAAAATATTGAAAAAAAAAACACAGCTTTATTGATGTATAATTGACACACCCTAAATCAGACTCATGAAGCCATCACTACAATCAAGATAATGAACCTACCCACTAACCCAAAAGTATCCTTTTGTCTCTGGTATTCTCTCACACTTGATCTTTCCTGCCACCTCCCTTTACATGTATAGTATGTACTAATTTTGTCTCACTTCCCTCATTCAGAATAAATATTTTGAGATTTATTCATGTTATAGATAATTTAAAAATTGTTTTGTGGTATTTCATTGATTGATATATCATAGTTTTTATACATTCACTGATGGATGACTATTTGGGTTGTTTCCAGTTTTTGGTTATTACAAATAAAGCTGCTTTGAACATTCATATATAAGTCTTTATGTAGACATGAATTTTAATTTCCCTTGAGCAATACTT
Source organism: Myotis lucifugus (assembly GCF_000147115.1). Taxonomy (NCBI): domain Eukaryota; kingdom Metazoa; phylum Chordata; class Mammalia; order Chiroptera; family Vespertilionidae; genus Myotis; species Myotis lucifugus. The sequence continues at coordinate 1,154,864 of NW_005871150.1, read as the reverse complement.
AGGAATGGAACAGCTGGACCATATGGTAGGAACACATCAAACTTTTTAAGAAACTGACAAAAGGTTTTCCGAAGTAGCAGTGCCTTCTACGTTCCCGTTGACAGTGTCTGAGAATTGCAGTTGTTCCATATCCTCTCCAACACTTGCAGTCCGTTTTTAAAATTAGCCATGCTAATAAGAGTGTAATGGTAGCTCATTGTGAGTTTAATAGGCCTTTCTTTAGTAACCAAATATATTTATCAATTTTCATGCATTTTTTTGGTCATTCTTACATATTCTTTGATAAAGTGCATATCAAAACTTTTGATTAGGATTTCAATTATTTTATTATTATTGAAATTTGGGAGTTCTTCATAGATTCTGGGTACAAATACTTCATAAAATATGTCATTTTCAAAATATTTCCAGTCTGTGGTTTATAGTTTAATTTTCTTAAGTGTCTTTTGAAGAGCAGGGATTTATAATTTTGAGGTATATCATCTATTTTGAGTTAGTTTATCTATATTGTACAAGTTATGAATCAAAGGTCATTTTTGGCATGTAATTATTTAATTGTTCTAGCACCATTTGTTTAAAAAATTCCTTTAGTCACTGAATTATCCTTACAACTTTGTCAAAAGTAGGGTGTCTACATATGTGTGGGCCTATTCCTGGACTATCTATTTTTATTCTGTTTATCTGTCTATTTTGATATTAATATTACACTGTCTTCAATACTGTAATTTTAGAATAAATTTTGAAATAACTAAGTATGAATCGTCTGGCTTTATTCTAATTTTTCAAATATATTTTGGATATCCTCATTTCTTTACATTTTCAAATAAATTTTAGAATGCATTTGTCAATTTCTTAAAACCTGTGTAATTTTGACTAGAATAATGTTAAATCTATAAATATATCTGGAGAGTTTGATATCTTACTAATGTTGAGCCTGCTGAACCGTAAACAAAAGCATATTTCTTTCTTTCTTTAGTTTGTTCTGTGACTATGTAATTTTGTTCTTGTTTCAAGCCAGTGGTCAGGTTCTGTTGTTTTCCTTTACTTAAGAAAATATTTATATCTGGCTAGGGATGGTGCCACTTGGGGTCCTAAAAATATCAAGGGGAACACTGTCTGACCACTAGGCTATGCACCTAAAATCAGTACAAAATAAAGTTTAAAGAAAACAAAAGATTTATGTCTCAGAGTAGAAGCAAAGTTGGTTGTGCCTGTCTGTTTCAGAAGCCTAAGACTGATTAAGGTTTCAGCTTCGTGTCCTGCAGGAATACAGATAGAGATCATTGAAAAACAGTGCTAGAAGTCATATTTAACAGAGGCTTCAAAGGAGAGGTATAGTGGGGTTATGGAGAAAGCAGGGACCTTTTTTCAAAATGGTCATCATCAGTACTCTTTGTATCCAAGAAGTACACTTTTCACCACTTGGTGCTGTTAGGGACGCTACTTTGAAGGCCTGGGCATTCTCAATTCCCAAAGATGTACAGAAATGGCAGAGCTGGCAGCCTTTGGGAATTGCAAAGGCTGAGACAATAACCACCTCAGTCTTAATGAGTGTGAACTGATGTGTGAGAATGAGAAGGGACTCCCTAATGCTCAGAACATTCCTCTTAAGAATGAGCTAGAATTTCCCACCAGCTTTTCAGTATGGAGACTTAAAGCTAGATCAAATTAACTTAAAGAAAACAAAGAAATGAAATATTTTTTGTACTTCTGAGTTTCCATACTGAAACTGATATACAATATATTATAAGAATTGATACTAAGTTGTATGGTTTCTCTATGTGTTCTTTTGGAAATGGTGCTATATAACGTAGGCCTGTAATATGCGCTGGCCTGGGGCAGTGGGCTGGAGAGCTGGACTTCCAACATTTTCTCTTCAATTTTGTTAAAGACATGCCAACCCCCAGTCTGCAGTGTTTGCCCCTTTCTTAGGCAAGAGGTGACCATGAGTTTGTTTTGTTTTTTGGTGTGTGTGTGTGTGTGTGTACTACCAAGGACTCAATTTTACTTGAAAACAGATATTTTTACACCCCCCACCAACACCGAATTTCCTTTCCTGGGAGCAGCCAAAACCATATACTAGTATATAGTAAAAGTTTAAATGTAATTTATAAAACTCCGCCCCTCTCATTTCTCATACTATGGTTTTTGTTCTCATATCTGGTTATTTGTTCCAGGTGTTCTTTCTTCTTCTCCTAAGCCTGAATTAATATCAGTTAGAAATGCTTGGCCAACACTCTTAATTGGTTTTCTACTATATTTGAGCTCTGCCTTACAGATGAGCAAAGTCCTCTCTCATTTCCCTCATTTACAAAGTAACAATTGAATGGTGAATGAGTTTAATGAGGTTGATTTACATTTCTATGCATTTAATTTTGCTATCTACAAAATAGAAAAGCAGAGAGGTTTCTGAAAAGGGACTAACAACTACATCTCCAAGCTATCAGAACTGCTTATCACTGAGGCAGACTTTGCTTAATTAATTTCACCAAGATTAACAGTGTCAAATTTGAACCCAGGCCTTTCTTATTCATGTACATTATATTCTTTACCTAGTATTTCCTTTTGTTATTATCATAGGATACCAAGGACTATATCAATTGAGACTTACTTCTGAGGTGTAACTAAGGATAGAATAATGATGTTACTGCTTTTCAATCATTGTATTAACTTGATACAAGAATGATATATCCTTACAAGTTGGCCATTTTCTGAACAGAAATTATAAAGAACTATCTTGCAAGAAATTCTATCCAAAACTTTGATTAAAACAAGCATGATGACAAGATGAATTTTATACAAATAAAACTGAGCACTCAAAAAGGATGACTCACAACAAAATCACGTATGAAATACTGTAGATGTGCAGCTTTTATGCATATCTCCAAATTTCTACTCTCTCTAAAACCCCACCTTCTTTCCCCCTAACTAACATCCAGGTGGCAAATAAAGCTAAGCAGAGACAACTTAAAGGTTCCCTACTGTACTTGCTCCTGCTTGAATGCAGGATAAAATCAAATACAAAAACAAGTCTCTTTCACTTTCTTCCCCAATTTTTTTTTCTTCCCCAATTTTTTAATGACAGGTGTGTGGGAAAATCCACATAGACAGGCCTTTGAGTAACTTGAAAGTTCTGTTATCAATTCTTTATCAAGAGGGAACAATATTTTCTTATAGCCAATAAATCGATCTGGGATTCTAATCATCTCACTTGAAACAGTGAGATACTTACAATAATAATTTTTTTTTTTGGTCTAAGTGTAAAGACTTAAAAACACACACACACACATGACTTTATTAAACACATTTTTGGAGGGACTTGCGTTTTATAGAACCGGAATAAAAAAGCAATCAACCCTGTGTTTCAAACCAGTTGCCTTGAATACCAATCTATGGTTTTGCAAGCTGTGATGCATACCTGTAACTGATGGATGGTTTGCATTGACTACAGCTCTTTCAAATGATGCTCCTAAATAACCTTCTAGTTATAACAGAGGCACCTGCAAAAAAAAGCAGGAATTTCACATTCAATCAGAGCACAGGAGGAGAAAATTCTTCTGTATAATGGAAATAATAACCTTGACAGGCCCGATCTTATAATATGATGAACTCGTGAAACCCACAATCATAGAGTACCTTTAATTTCATAACATCTGGCAGAAGAAATGGTCACTCCAAACTCTAAGTGGCCTGTTACTCATCTCATTTTGTATTTACATTCATATAGTAGGCATCGTTACATGAGTGAACCTTAATTATAGGTAATTTGTAGGTGCAGTTCTTTACAAAGTATTTTAACAAAATTTCTAAAATCGTTATTCAAGGTTCTATCCTATTGCTCAGTTAGATTCCATTTAGTTGCAAAATACGTGTCAAGTTGAAAGCTGTGAAATTAGTTTTTTAGTCAGTATTATAAATTATATGCCAGAAATAGAGGGTCACTTTCCCTAGTCATAGCAATGTTCAAGTGCCGAGTTAACTTTTTGAAAGCACATTTGTTAGAGGATATATAGAAATCAATACACTGCAGCAGGGCCCAAGAAACCTGCAATATGGATGCATTCCTGGTATACTCAGTGATTTCCATACAGGGTGGGCCATACAGAAGACAGACTGCACAAGGAGTCAAAACCAGATCTGAGTCCTAACTTTGTTATTTTCATTTAAAAAATCTTGGGTGACATTTAGTGTACTAGAACCTTATTTTTTATGCACAAAAGAAAGATAATAACACATGACATAAAAGGCTATAAGGAGAATACACCGATATACTGTACAACAAACAACTGCAGGGCAGACAAGACTCACTTCTCTGCTTTGCTTCCCTCCAGAGAAGAGCACTCAGCATCCGAGGACACAGACTGGATCGAGACTGGTAGTGAGTAACTCCTGGTTAAAACGCTCAGCCACCTGATGGTTTTACCCAGCGAGGAAGCAGGAGTGGCTTTGCTAGGACTCGGGCCAGTTTTCACCATCATGGGCTCAAACGCGCTCCTTTTAGGTAGGTCATCAGCTCTCCTCCAGGATGGAGTATCCGTACATTTGGATTGCTCTGTTTTAATTAAAATTAATTTAGACCTCAGGCATTTAAGATAAAGGTTTAATGACCAGCCCAGCTGATGAAAGTTTTCTGCAATGGAGTTTTCCAGCCAATGCCCAGGTAACAATATCTTCTGTTCCTTGGTTCATTGGGCACTTTTTCCTCCCCTCCTCCTCCTTCTCCTCCTTCTCCTCCACATAAATATGCTTTATGGACTTGTGGAGAGAGGTGATTCCTGGATCCCCTAATACTAAATATGCTTTATGGACTTGTGGAGAGAGGTGATTCCTGGATCCCCTAATACTATATTATTACTTTGAAAAGAGTCTCAACCCTGCTAGCCATCCTGAGGCTTTCTCAGCCCTTCTTAGGATAGGCCTGCTCCACACTTCTTGCCCTGTCTGATGACAAAGTTCTTAAGCTTGTATGCCTGCTTTCTATCCTGCAGAGCCTGGTCCTTCTGCTTTCCCAAGGCTGGGCTCTCCCAGGCCCCGGTGCAGGCCAGCTTTGTGCGCATGCTCACTAACCCTTGCACTTGATCTTTCTGCCAGTGGAAGGCGCCCTCAGACAGGCGGCCACGTGGTGGTGGGGCTGTGTGGGTGAGGCCTGTGGGCCAGCGGAGGGAGCCTGCAGGCCAGGTGTCCCCAGCGGCTCATGAGCAGGCCTCCTGATGAGGCCCCTGACGCGGTCAGAAGGATCCACGACCTCTGGCTCCATCCGTTCCGAGCCCAGGCTGCTGTTCTCGCAGCGCTCAGTCTACCCATCCCATTGCATAGCTCACCTCTCAGCACCTGGGTGAGGTCAGAGCGAAATGGGCGTCTAGGCAGCGTCCGTCCGTCACAGCCAGGGAGCTGGGCGCTCACTCAAATGCTCTCACCTGTTCCTACAGGAGAAATCATGGCCCGAGAAGAGCTCTGGACCCTCATACCTTGGGATAGAGATGATGCGGAAATCAAATTGGTCTTCCTACCTCTCCAGTGAGTCCAACTTGGATTATTATTATTATTTTTTTTTCTGCCAACTGTGTTGAACTTGTCTATTGGACTCCTGGCTGTCCACGAAGCTCGCTGGGCAGTGGGCCATTGTCTCATTCGGTGTCTCCCAGGGCTCTTGGCCTGCAGCTGGTTCACAGGCCACGTCAGAGTCCACAGCTGGAACCAAGGTCTGTATGCCTGTTGCCTGAAGCATGGGTGGGGGCACTCCTCCAGGGTCCCTTGGTTTTGGGTGTTAATGACAGAACCAAATCCAAATGGATACAGAGTCGGTTCCAAATCTGCAGTTGGGATGGTGTTCATGGAGTCAGCTGCCTGGGTGTGAGCCCACCTTCCCCTAAGGCAGCGGTTCTCAACCTGTGGGTCGCGACCCCTTTGGCGGTCGAAGGACCCTTTCACAGGGGTCACCTAAGACCATCCTGCATATCAGATATTTACATTATGATTCATAACAGTAGCAACATTACAGTTATGAAGTAGCAACGAAAATAATTTTCTGGTTGGGTCACGACATGAGGAACTGTATTTAAAGGGCCAGAAGGTTGAGAACCACTGCCTGGGTTCTCCTAGTTCTTGAACAGCACCCAGTTATCACAATGTCCTACCGGGGTGTCCCAGCTCCCACAAAGAAAGACACTTCCGTCTGTGCATGCATGCCAGGCTGTTGTTAAGGGGGAACATCTGTTTCAGTGATCTTGCCGAGTCACTCCCCCAATACTTCATTTTTATGTGTTGGTTTGTAAAATGATTCCTTAATAAGTATCACTGTTAATGAATGGGTAGCCATGTCATCAATTAGTGTCCCTATAAAACAGTAGTGTATACAAATAATGTAATGTAGCCTCAAAATCAGAGATTTTTAAACTCTAAATTTCCATAATTTCCATAATTAAGAGTTTGTATGTTTGCTGTTTTACTGTAAAATATCGCTGAGTAACATTTAATAGATTAAAAGGAGGAAGCCAAAATTTATTGTGGTGTAAATTTGTGCCCTTATATAATCTTTTTCGAAACTGTTTAATAACACATTGAAATAGAAAGTCTTCAGTGACTCTCTCAATATATATAAAGAAAATGTACATAAATATATGAATAAAAAATTAAATGGATGAATGAATTCTTAGGATCTATCTTGTGAGGTAAAAGACTAAGGGTAACTAAGCTGAATTCTCTTATTTTGGAGGCTATCTAAGCAACTAGTGTACTGTCTGAAAGTGATTTAAACTATGTTCCTGTTACAAAAGGCAACTGTTTTTACTTTATTATTTTTTGTGCCTGTTTTTAAATAACAAAAATATTTTGTTCAGATGGTCAAGTGGGATCTCTTCAATTCAGAACTGACCAGTCTTTGGTGAAATACTTCTCATTAATCTAATTGATTAATTAAATCCATGCTCAAGGAGTATTTTTCAACTAACGCCTCCTAATTGTTTATCAATGTGTGTGATTCGCATTCTGCTTTATCTGTGAGCTGCTCTTGAGCTCTTTAAAGATAGCAAAAGAGAGGGGGGACATATTTTAGAAACGCTTGCCTCGTATTGAATGGACTTTAGTCAAGGCTAGAATAGCAGCTGGTGAGTCACAGCACTGAAATAGAATGCATGTCACCGTGTTTTGTTGTTTTTTGTTTGTTTGTTTTTGCCAGGGAACGCAGTGCCTCGTTCACATATATTAACAAAGGCCTCTTGATCATTGCAGCTGTCTCTGGAGCCCGCTTAAGAGTTTGCCCCTCCCTCTTGCTATTCATCTCATGCACTGTTTTTCACATCCTCAATAGTACCTTCTCCTCTCTTTCTGTTCTCATCACATCTTTTTCAAATTAACAATTTATATTGTTTAAATTGAAAATGACAAATAATAGAAAAATTACATATCACCCCAGAACTATTGCAATCAAATATACCACTGGACTGTGGGTACTAAAGTTCTCTTTGCAATTGGAAATCAAATTGGCTTTACATAGGAATATTCTTGATATATCATTCTAAGAAATCATTCTATTGCTTAAAAATAGCCCAACATTGACTTCAGCTCTTTGAGTGTAACATAGCCTACCGTTCTGTCAGTATCCAGTTTGTGAATCAAAGTACCGCAGGGCCTTGCTTCTTGGACCAGTGGAGAGGCAGGTGAGAATGGCTTTCTAATTTCATGGGCTTATCAGGATTGTCAGTCACTGGAATGCAGTACTTTGTATTATAAAGTGGACATTTAATTCATTAGGATATTTACCTCACCTGAATTTGAATCACTGTATTTGCTTTACTTAATTGGTGAAAAAATCATCTAGGTTTGTTCTTAAAACAACATTTACAAAAGCATGTATTAGCATAACTGGCACTGTGTGAGGAGTTATGGAAGACACTAAAGAAATTATTTCTTTGTCTTGATGGAGATTATAATCTAGTTGGGAAGAAAAGATATGTAGCTGGAAAAATTGGAAATACATGCCAAAATGTACATTCATCTCATGATTTACCTTTCAGGAGTCACAATTTCAATCAAGATCTCTAAACCATGATGCAGGCCCTAAGTCCTGCTGACTACAGAATATTACTTCCATGCTCTGTCAGCATCACAGAGTTGACATTCCAAAACTGAATGAATGACCTCCTCCTCTCAGAAACGTTCTTTTCCATTAAGAATAACGGCAATTTTTTCAGGTGATCAGACATTCAAGTTTACTTTAACTCTTGTCTTCTTCTCTTGTCAGCAAGCCTGACATTTCTTACTGTGCACTAAAGACATCTCTTGTCAATCTTGTGACCTCAACTATATCTCCTGTAGTGATTACACCCAGTTTCACACCTACTGAACGCAGTCACATGTCCTTAGTTAACATATGTAAGGCATTTAGTACGTGGCTTGGCACATGATAAGCACCATAAAGTTTGGGCTATTTTATTATTATTATTATTATTACTATTATTGCTGTCATATCATCACTAGTATCACCAGTATTATTATTATTGTTATATCTCTACTAGGTTGTCTCAGAGCAAAACAGATGCACGTAATTCAATCTTTTCATTCTCCTGTGTATTTTAATGTAGATTAGTAGCTTTAATTCCAGAATTTATCAGTCTTCTTTGTCTTATTTTCTATATGGAATCACTATTGTTTACCAACATCTGTCAAATCTCTTGTGTCCATTTCTTCTCTCCGTGTACAGTAAGTCCTCACTTGATGTCATCAAGAGGGTCTGAGACTTTAAATGAAAAGTATAATGTAACCAGTTTACCATAGGCTAATTAATAGAAACAAGAGTTAAGTTCCTACAGCATCTCATCAGTGTTATAACAAAGCAACGTTGAATGAAACACCATTATTTGAGGACTTGTCATGTACCATTTTTATCTCAGTTTATTTTATTTTATTTACATGTATTTTTATTGATTTCAGAGAGGAAGGGAGAGGGAGGGAGAGATAGGAACATCAATGATGAGAGAAAATAATTGATTGGCGGCCTCCTGCATGCCCCCTACTCAGAATTGAGCCTGCAACCTGGGCATGTGCCCTGACCGGGAATCCAATGGAGACCTCCTGGTTTATGGGTTGACACTCAACCACTGAGCCCCACTGGTCAGGCTTATCTCAGTTTAAATACTCATTTCATTTTTATTGGATTCTGCGGTAGACCCTCAGTTTTCTCTATGTCCTTTAATTCATCTTATGTATGGTAACCAGATAATGTTTTAAACCGTCATTCCATTTATGTTTCTCCTATTCTCAAAAACTTTCAACAATTTCTCATTGTCTATTGAATAAAGTTCACAATCCTGAATCTGACATTGAAGTCCATAACGTTCAGTTTACAGATGATATTTCTGGTCTTATCATCTACCATTTTCTCCTATAGTGCAACTAATCTGAATAGTATTTAATGCTCGTTCATTCAACAAGGGTATAGTGAAATCTTGCTATACAGCAGGTTTCATTTTAAGTGTCTTAGCACAGTGTGACTAAGACAGACCTGATCAGTGCTCTATGACACACATCAGTACCTCTACTTCCACCTTGGAGATATTTCATTTATTCACCTGGGATAGATTCTATTTATCCAGATGTCATTGATCTGATATGAAACAGATATGCCTTCTTATTTATAGAGCATCCTGGTCATTCCAACTGAAAGCTCTCTTTTTCTTCTTCCTGACCACTGTATCTATTATATTTTTCCCATTGCATTCAGCATTTTCACTCTTGGTCTGCCTTCTGTTCAGTACTTAGGAAACAATGAAGGTTCCCTGAACCATGGACAAGCAATGCTGAAACTTTGAATAGCCTTTCTAAATCTGGAGGCTATTTTTTTCAACTACATGCACCTTTCACACTTTTCCAACTCCCACGTGGAACCAGCTACTACTGACTCTACTGTTACAAAAACTTATTATTGTAAAAAATAATGCAGAAATGGACTTAAACTGGAGGCCACAGCAGACATGGGCTAGTGTAAGTGGATATACTATACCATTAAATGTTTTAGGTTTAAAATTTTCCTTACTTATATTTCTTCAAATAGAAGACTGGAAGAGATCTGTAAAAAGGTAAAGTTCAGCAATTGCCCAAAATTTTAAGCTAAGAAGGTGTATTATTGGAAATATCCATATAATTTGAAGGAAAAGTGGTATTTTCACTTGGATTATCTGTGGAATAGATTCTACTGTCCACTTTATGAAATATGTGCAGACACAGCTTATGTTGCAACCTTATTTTAACCACTCATCCTTTTTAAAAATAATGTTTAGCATCACAAATATACTTTTTCTTTATTTCCTCTCATATCCTATTACCACATAGTTACCAATTTGCTGAAGAAGTGCTTTCAAAAGAATCCTGATTTGCAGAGCACAGGTTTTCTTTGTTCAAGGTTGTATGTGTTCTGAAGTAAAAATAGAATCCTTTTCAATGATTGAACTCAGTGGAGCTGAGTTTACTGTTCGGGGAATGTTTTAGTAGCCATTTCTCAGTGGACATACACCACTTCCTTCTGATTAAGGTTATATATGAATGGAAAAGAAGGAGAGAAGCCCATGCCTCATCCTCATCCAAAGTGAGTTAAAACAAAAACAAATTTAAAAAGCCATGGGTATTGCTGTTGAAAAATTCTGTCTGTAAATATTATTTTTGAAATTATAGAGAATTCATTATTAATGAGCTATTCCAATATTTTTTTTTAGCCAAAATTATCCTATCTAATAATAGACAAACATGGTAATTAACCGTAACTTCGCTACCCTTCCCATTGGCTAATCAGGGTGATATGCAAATTAACTGCCAACAAAGATGGCGGCTAATTTGCATACTTAGGCTCAATGATGGGAGGTGAAAGGGGAAGGACGGAAGAACGGTGATCGGAAACCCAGGCGGCAGGCAAGAGCCAGGTGGCAGGGTAAAGGCACTTTGCCCTGCCCCCCGCCCTGGATCCAAGAACCCGGACAAAGGCCCGCCCCCAGCTGGTGATCAGAGAAGCCGGGTGGGGCAGAGAAGAGGCTGCCAGTGTCTGCCTCTTCCCTGCCCCCCACCCCGGTGGTGATCGGTGACCCCTCGAGGCAAGGAGGGACCCAGAACACAGAAGCCGTCCTGCCTGGCTGCAGGGGACCTGATCGCATCTCTGGCGGTGAGGCAGGGAGGGACCCAGAACACGTGGAAGGCATCCTGCCTGGCTGCGGGGGACCCGATCGCTTCCCCGGCGGCAAGGCAGGGAGGGACCCAGAACACGCAGAAGCCGTCCTGTCTGGCCTCGGGGGACCTGATCGCATCCCCAGCAGCGAGGCAGGGAGAGACCCAGAACACTCGAAAGCCATCCTGCCTGGCAGCGGGGGACCTGATTGCATCCCTAGCAGCGAGGCAGGGAGAGACCCAGAACACGCGGCAGCCATCCTGCCTGGCAGTGGGGGACCGATCATGTTCCTGGCGATGAGGCAGGGAGAGACCCAGAACACACGGAAGCCAGGTCTTTTTTTTTTTTTTTTAGATTGTATAATTATTTATTACAAATAAACGGTGGTTTCACATCTGTCAAAAACGGGTCCTCTTTTTACATGTGTGTGCAGGTTCTGATGTACAAGAAAGGGTCATGTGCTTAGTTCGTCCATGCAAAGCTCACAGGTACATCACTAAATACTTTAAAAATAGAATGATCTCTTTTTGAACCAATCTGTTTAGATTCAGGATTAGTAAAACAGTATGGAACTAATGAAATACAGTGATAGGAATTAGGAAGTGTGACACTGATGGTTCTGGGCATGTGAAGGGTGAGGGACAGAAGGGTATACATGGCCTTCCCTTCAGTTCTGCTGGAGAGATGAGCTCTGAGGGCCCAAGCTGCTCCATGCCCAGAGGAGGTGGGTGTGGTCAGTGGCTCTGTTTCAGAACTTCTTGCCAAGCAGAGAGCTTACCCGACCCACAGGAACCTTTTTACTCCAGAAAACAGAAACAGCCAGTTCCCAATGGGCATGGGAAAACCAGTGTCCCCTCCTGTGCATGGTGTCCTGATGGGGTGATGGGGGAGGTGGGCAAGGGGAGCAGTGCAGAGTTGTTAGGCAGCTGGAGTGGGAGTGGAAAGGCCATGAAATATCCACAGTCCTGGCTGTGCCCTCGGCCTGGGCTGCTCCTCCAGGCCCTGGCTGAGGGATTAGGGCTGATTCTCTCGGGAAGGGAATATTCCATGGGTGGAAGATTTACAGGCTCAGGGTGGGCTGTGTGTTAGTTTGGGGCAAATCCCTCAACATTCCTGCTGCCAAGCCCTCAAAGGAATGAGACAGAGGCACCCCTCACCCCCAAGACCCCTTCATGGACATTTTAGCATCTACATGATTTTTAATCCCTCCAGGGAGACTTTCTATCCTGCAGTCCCATCCCACCCCACTGTTGCTGTTTGTCTGCCAGCTGGGTCGAGCATCAAGGGGAAGCGGGGTTTATACTTACGGAAAGACTACTGATCCTACCGGGAAACCAACCTGTTTACTGTACTGTTGTAAATATCATACCCTTTATATTCTGTATATTGGCTTCTTTTAAATAAAGTGAAATGTCTTAGAAAAAAAAAAAAGGCAAGGCAGGGCGGGACCCAGAAGACCCATATGGGGAGTGCCACTCAGCCAGAAGCTGGCTCATGGCTGGCCAGCGCAGTGGTGGTGGCAGGAGCATCTCCCGCCTCTGTGGCAGCACTAAGAATGTCCAACTAATGGTTTAGACCTGATCCATTGGGGGCCTAAGCCTTTAGTTGGACATCCCCCGAGGGCTCCCTGGCTGCCAGAAGGATGTCTGACTGCAAGGTTAGGCCTGATCCCCCGGGGAGTGGGCCGAAGTCAACAGGTGGACATCCCCCAAGGGGTCCTGGACTGTGACTGGGCACAGGCCAGGCTGAGGGCTCTCCCCCCCCCCCCCCCGAGTGCACAAATTTTTGTGCACTGGGCCTCTAGTCCTATATAATAAAAGGGTAATATGCAAATTGAGCCTAACAGCAGAACGACTGGGAATGACTGGTCACTATGACACACATTGACCACCAGGGGGCAGATGCTCAATGCAGGAGATGCCCCCTGGTGGTCAGTGTGCTCCCACAGGAGGAGCTCTGCTCAGCCACAAGCCAGGCTGACGGCTGCCAGTACAGCGGTGGTGGCGGGAGCCTCTCCCGCCTCCTCAGCAGCGCTAAGGATGTCTGACTGCAGCTTAGGCCTGCTCCCCGCTGGCAAGTGGACATCCCCCGAGGGCTCCTGGGCTGCCAGAGGGATGCCTGACTGCCAGCTTAGGCCCGATCCCCCGGGGAACGGGCCTAAGCCAGCAGGTGGACATTCCCCAAGGGGTCCCAGACTGCGAGAGGGCACAGGCCAGGCTGAGGGACCCCCCCCCCCAGTGCACAGATTTTTGTGCACCAGGCCTCTAGTCTATTATAAGGTGAGCCACTTATAACAGCCAATAATTTAAAATTGATTGCTGATTCCTTTTTCAACTGGTGGGTTTTGTGAAAGGTAGCAACATATCTGTAGTGCTTAAGGATCAGGTGCTGAAGACAGACAATGGACTTGAGTTGGGTCTCTAAGATTCCCCATTTGTATGGCCTTGGGTGGTTCCTTTACTTAGCCTTTTTCTTTCTTTCAAATATGTTTTATATTGATTTCAGAGAGAGGAAGGGAAAGGGAGAGAGAGAATCATCGATTGGCTTCCTCCTGCATGCCCCCTACTGGGGATCGAACCTGTAACCCAGGCATGTGCCTTGACTGGGAATAGAACAGTAACCTCTTAGTTCATGGGTTGACCCTCAACCACTGAGCCACACCAGCTGGGCAGTTCCTTTACTTATCCTTTTTCTAAGCCTGGAGTTCCTCCTTAGGAAAATAAGGATAAAAATTCTACTTATGTCAGAGTAAGTACTTTTTAAAATTTTAGCTGTTATTACTTATTAAGAAGGTATTTTCTCTTTGAAGGAAATCATATCTTTCAACAATCATTGTGAATGTCTCTATGTATGCTGATTTAATGCATCTTTTTCAATCAAAATATGTAACATATTTTTACCTTATTAGTCTGATAGTTTTACTTAAGTACACAACTATTGCTTCTACTCCCAGACAACCAGTGAACAATGATGGTCATCCAACAATTAGAGAACATTTTAAAAAAATATATTTTATTGATTTTTTACAGAGAGGAAGGGAGAGGGATAGAAAGTTAGAAACATCGATGAGAGAGAAACATCAATCAGCTGCCTCCTGCACACCCCCTCCTGGGAATGTGCCCACAACCAAGGTACATGCCCTTGACCAGAATCGAACCCTTCAGTCCACAGGCCGACACCCTATCCACTGAGCCAAACAGGTCAGGGCTAGAGGACATTTTTGTGTGTGTGTGTGTGAGAGAGAGAGAGAAGGAAAGATTGATTTGTTGTTTCACTCATTTATGCCTTCATTGGTGGATTCTTGTATGTGCCTAACCCAGGATTGAACCTGCAACCTTGGCGTATTGAGATGATGCTCTAACCAACTAAGTGACCAGGCCAGGGTCTCTTAAATATATTTTTTAATTGATGTTATTTTTTTTAGAGCAACTTTAGGTTCACTGCAAAATTGAGTAGAAAGTACAGAGAGATCCCATAAACCCTCTCCCCACAAACACACAATTTTCCCCATTATGGCTTTTTATTGAAAGTGTAATGATAGATATAGGGTTGCTTGCTTTTTTGTAATCCACTACCTAGTTCTTATTTTAATGTTTTTTTGTTTTCTAAGTTAATAGATGTTATTATATATGTCCTAGTTAAAAACATAAAAATAATTATATTATTAAATCTGAGGAATAGATTCTGGAGTATTTGTTCTTCAGAGCAGTAACAGATATTCATCAAATCTAAAGAAAATGTGGATCATTAAAAAACGTTTTAATTTCTGTATATATTGATCATACATTAGTATCTATGAACATAACTGGAAATTTTGTATCAGATCATATAGTATCTATTTCTATAATCTATGGCTTCTGGGATAAGTTAGAATATAAAATGTGACTGATTATACAACAATGTTCATTTTTCATGGAAAAAGTGAATCTATAACTATGGTAGAATATATTTGATTAAGCAGAAAACACACTACAAATGAGAAAACAAAAACACTGACTGGCTGTGCAAATATATTTACATTTCAGCACACACAGAAATTCTCAACACACAAAGGCAGCTCTTATGGCCTACCACACATTCCTCCTGAGACAGGCTCTTGCCTCTTAGACCATCAGTTATTGCTACAGCTTCAGTGAGATCAAAAGGGTGAAAACTTAAACCCAGCCATCTCCGCTCACTTCTAAAAAAAAACACTCAACTTCCAGTTCTCTACTCTGTGACAAATGCCACCCACCTATTCTCTTGGGTTAACTTCTCTGACTAGTAGGGCCATCTCTCCACCGTTCCCCTTCTACCATAACTTCTACCTAACAGTTTTACTCTCAGCAGCATAAGCCTTAGTGCCAATGTGTTGTGAACTTCAGTGCCCCATCCCTCATAAAATTTGGCCTGAATCTGTCAGTGGATATAAAGATAGATTTCACATTTAAAACCAGCACAACCATTGGTTACAAAAGTTTTCCAGAGTGAGGCTTTTTCAAAAGAATGTTTGAGAATTCCCAACAAGAGTTCTTTAATTCTTTTCTTTCCCTTTTATGGTTTTTGGCAAGGGGTCCAGGTAGTTTTAAATATATATGTATTGAAATATCAAATATATATATTTTTAATTTTATTGTTTTGAGTTTCTTGAATATGATCTGTATTATTCTAGCGTTTGTGCATTAATTGTGATTTTTCTTGTGGCATTAACATATGGTGTGTGTGTGTGTGTGTGTGTGTATACACGTGTGTGTGTGCATAATGTTGTCCCAGAAAAGAAAAAACAAATTATTTTCACATATAATATTCACATGTGTGTGCACATGAACACACGTATAGTTGTATGATCATTATGGTGAATAAGCATGACTATAGTGTAGAGTGAAGGTGGAAAGCAAATTTATTCTTTCCTCCCATTCCATTATTTCTTTTACTCTCTTCAATCAGCCGTTTCTCTTCTGTCCCTTGGATTTTTATTCACATGACTTTTCCGATTATTCATAGTTACCAAAAATTCCCCAGTCACTTTGAGACAGAGTCCCACTTCAATAACAATGGATTCATTCCAGTGTAAAAATCAGTGCTGTGAGTTCCTCCCAAATGAAAGCTTTTCCTCTGTACCAGTTTGTTCTGCTTCAGACCCGAAGCCCATGGTAGGATGAGGAGGGCAAATCCTGTCCTTAATGTTCCCAATAAGCCCTTCTACTTTCTTACTCATGAAGCAGAGTTAGACTGGATGAAGAGGATAGGAGGAAGGTCAGAAGCAGGAGAGGTCTTACCGCTCGTCATCTATCTGACCTGCTGTGAGTTTACTTTGTGCGCAGGTGTAACGCTTTCTCCCGTGGTTATGCTCCTGGGTTTCATGCATCGTCCCCTGCATGGGCTTCTCAACAGTTCCCTCCACTCAGACCTTGCCTCTCATTTACTGCTGTTTCTGGCTGCCTTGTACTTCGGCAACGGAGGGTGCAGCTCCGGCTTCCTTCTGCAGAGAACATCTCACTCTTACAGAACCTTTTCGGGGCAGAATTTCTTTCAACCGGACAAGCTAGTTTACCAACACAATTTGCACATCTAGGTGCTGGCGGATAGACAACTTTAACTGAACTCAGGAAGCGTATGGTTTCTCCTTAAGCTCTTCCCCCAGAGGCCACTAGAGTTAGTCTCTCACTTGTAGACTGTCCTTTAAATATAGGGTGTCCCCCCAAAATGTATACATACACTTAGAATAATTATAAAGACAGTGTTTATTAAAATATATTTCATTTCCAAAATTGAGCTATCAGCTGTTAAAGTGTGTTTATATTTTTGGGGAACACCCTGTATAAGGCACCAGGGGTCTTATTGAAACCCTTTTATTGAGCTAAGGGCGATGGAAAACAATCCTGCCCTTACAACCTTTCCAAAGAAATAGCTAATATCAAACTCATGGCCCCTTCAACTTGGATGTATTTTTTTAAATGTATTTTTATTGATTTCAGAGAGGAAAGGAGAGGGAGAGAGAGAGATGGAAACATCAATGATAAGAGAGAGTCATTGATTGGCTGCCTCCTGCATACTCTACACTGGGGATTGCCCTGACCGGGAATTGACCTGTGACCTCCTGGTTCATAGGTCAATGCTCAACCACTGAGCCATGCTGGCTGGGCTTGAATGCATTTTCAAATTTAAGAAGGGCTAAGTAACAGGCAGCTAACAAGCCCTTCTTCCAGCCTCTTTAGGCAGTCTAGCTCCTTACTTTGGATTGTGGAGAATAATTTATTGCTATTGTCTCAGAGCTTTAGTGGAAAATGAGACATAAAGTGTCCCATTTAAAGATCCTTTTACAATGCTGTCATTCACTTCCTTTACTGTTTTTTTAATCCATCTGTTAATTTCTGAGAATCTTTGACTTTGCTTATAATTTTGTCTTTTTTGTTATTTCTATTAGTTGTGCTTTATATATTTTGAAATCATACTGTTGAGTACATATGAGTTTATAATATTTATAGGTACATGCATATTGTAATTTTTTAAAAAAAATCACTCTAAATATTCCTTTGGACACTTTAAGTTTTCTCTCTTTCATGATTTTTCCAGCTCTATTGAGGTATGATTAACCAATAAAAAATTGTATATACTAGTATTTAAAGTGTACAATATGATGTCTACATAATGAAATTAGTACCTCAATCAAGATAATTAACATATTCATCATCTCACATAGTAACTATTTGTATGTGTGCATGTGTGATGAGAATACTTAATATCTACTCTCTTAGCAAATTTTAAGTATACAATACATTATTACTTACTATACCATGCTGTAATAGCTATAGGTACTCTAGATCTCTAGAACTTATTCAACTTATAACTGAAAGTTTCTACCCTTTGGCCAATCTCTCCACATTCCCCCACCCCCACCCCTCAGCCGCTGTCAATCACTGTTCTCCTCTGTTTCTCAAAGTTAGACTTTCTTAATTTCCATGTATAAGGCTATCATATAGTATTTATTTTTCTGTGTCTTGCTTATTTTACTTCCATATTCATCCACATTATTATAAATGTCAGGATTAATTTTTTAAGGCTGAATTATATATCTACATGTATTTATCTATCTACATCTATACCTGTGTATATGTCTATCACTTTCTTTATCCATTCATTTGTTAATGGGTACTTAGGTTGCTTCTATATCTTGGCTATGTGAATAATGCTGCAATAAACATTGGAATGCAGATATCTCTTTGAGATACTGATTTCATTTCTTTTGAATATATATCCAGAAGTGGAATTCCTGAATCATATGGTAATTCGATTTTTTAAAATTTTTTTGAGGAGTAGCCACACTGTTTTTCATAGCAACCACACCAATTTACATCCCCACCAAGAGTGTACAAGAGTTTCCTTTTCTCTATATTCTCACTGACCCTTGTTATCTCTTGTCTGTTTGAGGTGATATCTGATTGTAGTTTTGATTTGTGTTTCCCTGATGATCGTTGACATTGAACAACTTTTTATATATCTGTTTACCATTTGTATGATTTCATTGGAGAAATAGTGATTAAAATCTGAATTGTATGAGTTCCTTCTATAGTTTGGATATGAACCCTTTATTAGGTAGGTGGTTTGTAAGTATTTCTCCCATTCCATAGATTGTCTTTTCATTTTGGTGATTGTTTCTTTGCTGTGAGGGAGCTTTCTAGCTTGGTGTTGTACCACTTGCCTATTTTTGCTTTTGTTAATCTGTGATTTTGGTGTCATATCTCAAAAGTCATTGACAAAACCAGTGTCAAGGAGCTTTTCCCCTATATTTTATTCTAGGAGTTTTACAGCTTCAGATTTTTAAGTCTTAAGTCTATTTTGAGTTAGTTTTTGTGTATGGTAAGGGTTGAATCCCATTCTTTTGTATGTGAAAATGTAGTTTTCCTAGCACCATTTATTGAAGAAACTATCATTTTTCCATGTATTTTTGTTAAAGATTAATTGATTGTATATGCATTGGTGAACTTAGATGCTAAAATCCTCAACAAAATATTAGCAAGTTGGATCCAGCAATATATTAAAAAGGTCCTACACCATGACCAAGTGGGATTTATTCCAGGGATGTAAGGCTGGTACAATATCCACAAATCAATAAATGTGATACATCACATAAACAAATTAAAAAACAAAAATCACATGATCATATTAGTAGATGCAGAAAAAGCATTCGACAAAATTCAACACCTATTTTTGATAAAAATTCTCAGCAAAGTGGGAATAGAGAGATCATACATCAACATAATAAAGGCCATATAAGACAAACCTACAGCCAACATCATACTCAATGGGCAAAAACTAAAACCATTTCCCCTATGAACAGGAACAAGACAGGGGTGTTTGCTTTCACCACTCTCATTCAACACTAGTGGCCCGCTGCATGAAATTCATGCACATTAAAAGGGAATTAATTAGAGGAAATATTTTAATATTGCTATTTGTCCTTTCTCTATAATAGAAGTGTCAGAGATAAAAGAAAATTAGTAAAATGTATATGAAAATCTCCCTCCTGTCAGAGTCTGGGGCGCACTGTGGGACCCGGAGTCAAGTCCCTGCCCACCCGTGCACACATTGTAATGGCGTGAGACCCAGACCCGGCCGGTCCCACCCCCATCAAGCCCCACCAGGCGGGGGGCATGGCTATAGGCCCCCCGGCACGGCCTCAGGTACCCTGGGCCCAGCATGAGGGCACAAGGGTGCAAGGGTGTGATGACCATTTGCATATTAGCTCTTTATTATATAGGATAGTACAGGAAATGATTTATGTGATTTAAAAAAGAAGTCATCATCTGGGAAGTGTCACCAAACCATACAGTGGTATACTAGTACTTGAAAGAGGTCTCAATAAACTGATGATATAAATTCACCCTAATAGCAAGCAACATAAGAAAAAAATGTGCTTTACTTGCATTATATAATTGTGGTAGTAATACTGTTATGGCACTGGAATGAGACAGTGCATGTTCGTAGAGAAAGTTTTGACTTTCATACTAGGATATTTGTTGTCCTAGCCTACAAAAATAAGATATTTTTTTCTGCATGATCATTCTCATTACTATTGATATAATATGACCTTCTATTTCCTCTCTATTTCAAATATGAAAAATATTAATCATATCACCTACATATTAAAATTTATGAACATAATCACAATCTATTATTTTGTTAGTTGTTTCAGTAAATGTGTCTTATCTTTTTAATTAAACCCCAGCTCTTTGAAGCAGAAACCTTGTCTTGTGTGATAGTTTATAAAAATTTTGGAGAGAAGATTAGGTGAATCATTCTTTCATAAAGCTATTCTGATATAAAAAAATTATAGCTTAATGAAAACAACATTAACCTGAAGTTTCTACACTGGAGTTCATCTGCCAAGTAGTGCTGTTTGGTCAACTTCAATTAGATCTGTGGGCTTAGGCAAAGCACCTATTTCTCTAGACTTTAGTTTACTCATTTTTAAATGGGGTGATTTGATCAGATTATTTCTAAAGTTTTCTCAGTTTTAAACTTATATTATTTAAAAAAAGTCTATTTCAAAAAAAGAGAATAGATCAAAATTCAAATTTGCTCAAATAAAAAGAGGATGAAGATAAGCATCACTTTAAGTCAGATTTATATAAAGCTCTAATAAATCTTTCTCTTTTTCTATATTTGAGTGTTTTTTTCCATATGTTTAAATTTACTGTGTACATATTAGATTATAAAATGATTCATTTCTAGGACAATTCAGTGCCTTAGGATATTTTCTTGGTAATATGCCTATTGAAATTTGATTCTTAATAATGTATGTCACGTAAGTACTTTTGTAATATGATTTTAAAATTTCAGATAATTAATATTAGATGACTATAACAGAAGGCACTGAGAAATAAATCACATTTTGACCACTTTTGAACAAATACTTTTAAATCAGCTTTAGACGTGGGTCCTTATAGCTTAGCCACCAAAATAATAAACACCTTATCAAATCTTTATCTTCATAATGTGCACTCTTTTAAGAATCATCATTTTCTAGCAGCATTCTCAAAGAGCTACCAGACAGGCTATTAAAATTCAAACTATGGCAAATATACTCAGAATATAAAACAAACACAAATTATCACTGTTAATTTACATCTGTATGCACAATGAATTTATTTATTTTTCAAATAACTGATAGATTAGTGGAAACAATATTTAGCCTCTCATGATTCGAAGCAAAGGAAAATATAATTTCAATTTCAGAAGAAAATATTTCCCAGATAGTGTTATTATCTAACATTTTGTGCTGTCAAAAGACCTGTAATCTTATTTTGCCTCCAATTTGACATTTGGGGTTTATTTGAGGATTCTTTTATTGAAAAACTGTGGGTGGATGAGAAGAGATTAACCAAAGAGCATATATGCATAGCCCATGGACATAGACAATAGTGTGGTGAAGGTGGGGAGAGGTATTTAGGGTCTTGTTTAGATAGATTGGAGTCATGGAAGGTCTTCCTGAGGGCAAGACATGTGACCAGGAACTCAAATGAAGTAAAAGACCATTCATGTGGACATCCAGGTGAAGTGCATTGTTGACCTCTGCAGGAAAAAGACATGTGAAAAGACTCCGAAGTGGGTCTATGCCTGTTGAATTCAAGTAACACAAAGAGGACAGTATAGCAGGCGCAAAGAAACAAGGACAGTTGGAGAGGTAGCCAGAGGCCATATTTTAAAAATTTTAGGTCCATGATTAGATTTGGTTCTAAGAGCAATGAGAGACCACTGGAGAGCTTTAAGGAAAGGAGTGACACAGTACTTTAAAAGACCCCTCTTACTGCTATAGGGGATCAAGGGTAGGGACGGGGAGAAAAATTAGGGTCAGGTACCCATGAAACATATTTGTGTCTGTCTGGTTTTCTGGGATGCAAATGCCAAGCAGGACTAGGTGTTGTAATATCCGTTTAAATAACTGAAGATAAAGGGCCAGGAGCAGAAGTGGGCGGGGAGAGTCTTCAGACTGCAGTGCTAATACGATACCTGTGAATGGAGAGGGAAGGCGTGACAGCCTCAGACTACAGCATGGGTCTGAGAAGGTATTGGCCAGCACAGTGGGAGTTTCCTAGTAGAAGCTGCTTTTAGAGGAATCCCATGTCAGCAGGAATTGCCCTGTTCTAGGCCCTTTCCCTTCCTACTGAACCAGTGATAGGAGAGCCTGCGGGAAGAGTGGCTTCATAGAGAGAAAAAGGTGGCAGCTGGATGCTGTCAATCACCCTGCTCCTTGAAGGGAGATCTAAGTGCATTTCCGTGGTACCCCAGTGTGGCTGCCATGGCCTAGGGTGGGTGTGGGGAGATTTGATTAGAGTTCTAATGTATTCTGAGGAGAGAAAGACCAATGGTTACTAAAGGATAGGATGTGAGGTATAAGAAATCATTAGCTCGAGATCCTGGATGAATGGTTATGATAATCCCTGAAATGGAAAAGATTTGGGAAACATGGGTTTCAAAGTCAGGGAAGGAGCAGGAGGTTGGACACATTAACATGTTTTGGACACGTTAAATTTGAGATGAGTATTATGCATCCAAGTGGAGGCAGCCAAGTTACAATAGGCAGTTGGATACATTTCATTGGGTAAATGTTGGGCTGTGGTCATTAATTTAAGGGCATAGGTAGATAGATGGTTTATAGGATATAAAGGTTATCTGGGAGGTGAGAACAGTTGGAGATGAAAAGAGGGTAATACATGAGTCCTAGGCACTTTACAACGTCTATAAACTGCATCTGACCTGTAAAATCTGCTTAAAATAGATGAACTCCCTGGTCTCACTTGTATTTGAGTACCCATTGCCTTTCATCTATTCAAGAATTTTGCTCAGGCAGTGTTGCTCTTTCTCTCCTGGACCATAATTTTCTCTCTCTCTAATAGATGATTCCTGTAAGTATATAAACATGCATAATATCACCCATCTTAAAACAAAAGAAAAAAGATAAGAAAAAAGGATTTAGCAATACATTAGATGTAGCCAGATTGGAGTAATAAGTGGTATATATTCAAATTGAGGATCTGACTCAGAGATCAAGCCATGCAGATAAAAAGGAGGAGGCAGATTGGAGAAATATCTTTGTAGAATTAGATGGGAAAGGAAGGACTTCCAGAAGGAGGGGCTGGGCAATTGTTTCGAATACTGATGAGAGTTTAAAAGGTTGACCTCAAATAAATCATTGAATTTAGCAGCATGGAGGTCAGTGGTGACAGTGAAAAAAGTGGTTTCAGTGAAATGTTGGGAAAAATAAAACCTTATTGGTGAGAATAAAAGAGATCATGAGAAGAAAGGAGTGGAAATAGTGAGCATAGAAATGATTTTGAGGGAATATGCTATAACAAGAAATGGGAATTGTGATTGTACTGCTAAGAGAGAGGTTTTTGTTTTAAGATGGGTGATATTATGCATGTTTATATACTTACAGGAATCATCTATTAGAGAGAGAGACAATTATGGTCCAGGAGAGAAAGAGCAACACTGCCTGAGCAAAATTCTTGAATAGATGAAAGGCAATGGTTTCTCAAATACAAGTGAGACCAGGGAGTTCATCTATATTAAGCAGATTTTACAGGTCAGATGCAGTTAAATTGGTTTACTTGGTAATGGGAATTTTTTGAAGTTCTTTTCTGATTACTTTAACATTTCTCAGTAAAATAAGGATCAAGGTCATTATTAGAGAATGAACTGTAAAGTAGGCATGTTGAAGGTTTAAGAAGAGAAGTTATGAAAAGCATTTAGGAAGAAGGGACAGTAAGTTGAATAAATAAATGTAATACTATTGTTGAATAATCCTGAGTGCTCACTTGAAGTTTATTTCCTTGCATTTAATGTGAGACCAGTCAGCTTGTTTAGTGCTTTTCTCTATTCATTTCCATTTCCTTGGGTGTTGAAAAGGACTTGGCATAGGTTGTTTTAACCACTGGTATGGTTTTGCTAGGCAGCTTTGACATAGGAAAAGGGCAAGGGAATTGAGAACAGATGTGAAGAAGTGATTAAAATGATGGATGTGAGATTTAAGCTGGGTTGTAAAAGAATTGAGAGCATGAAGGGTAGGATAAATGAAAAATGCTTCTGTGGGTTCAAAAAATTTAGAATGGGGGACAAAAATAGTGAGATAGATAGATAGCAAGAGGGTGTCGTTCATGGAGTCATATTCTTCATAGTAAGATTGCATAGGAGATGGATTGAGTTTGGAGTATGCAAAAAAGTCTAGGTTATGATCATAGGAGATCAAGAAGAGGGCTAGATTAGTGGGATTGAGAAGGATAAAGTCATTTTGGGGAGGGACAGTAAACTGAATAAATAAATCTAATAATATTGTTGAGAGTCATGGATATTGGTAAAATTATCTCCATGGATAGAGAGATCACCAAGAGTAGTTATGGTGAGAAAAACAACAAGCCAGAGGCTGACTGATGAAGAGGATGATAAATGACTACGGATTGTGACAGAAAGTCTAGTCTCATGTCCTAAACTTTGAAGAAATTGGAACTTTTTTGGCAGGAACCAGGGAAATGGTCTTGAGGTACCCAGTAGTATATAGGATATGAGAGGAGAAAACAACCATCAACTGAGAATGTGTTGGTTTCCTAAGACTATGGTAGCAAATGATCACAAACTTGGTAGCTTAAAACAACTGAGGTTTGTTCTCTCATAATTCTTGAGGACAGAAATCAAATTAGTATCACTGGCCCCAAATCAGGGTGTCTGTAGGGCCATCCTCTCTCCAGTGGCTCAGGTGAGAATCTGTTTCTTGCCTCTTTCATCATTTGGTGACTTCCAGCATTCTTTGGCTTGTGGCCACATCACTCCTAACTTTAAAGCCTTCAAATCTCACTCTGCCCATTTTTATATTGTTCTACTCTATGTATAGTAAAACCTCCCTCTGTCTCCCTCTTAAAAGCATACATGTGATTGCATTTAGCCCCTTTTGGATACTCCAGATAATTTCCTCACCTCAAAATCTTTAATATAACATCTGCAAATACTTTTTTCTTCTTTTCCCCCCCATAGGTCATGGTCCCTTCAAAAGCAGATGAACAGTCACCTAAAGTTTGGCTTGAATTTTGAGACTGAGACTGATGATGCCACACACAAAGCAAGAGGGTATGAAAACATTTACTACTTACGGAATTGAAGTTTGGGAAGATCAGGTGTGAAATCGTCAGATATAAGGAAAGGAGACTGGCCTGAGTTTTTGCCATGGTTGAGGGTTAGGGTGAGGGTTGAGTGAAAGTTCCTGTGTGCAAGGGGATTGTGTGGTTTGACTCTCTCGCTAGCACCAAAGCAGGAGCATTCAGATCTTTATCACCTTATCCAGGTGTTGGCACAAATAGAAGAATGAGGGATGAGGTTTAAGAGCTGTCAGCGGTCAAACATCTGAAAATGAAATTGAGTCCTCAGCATACCATATGAGGTAATATTCACAGGTTCCAGGGTTTAGAATGTGGATAATTCAGGGGAGTGGTATGATTTTTCAGCCTACCACAGGGAATTCTGCAACATGTGCTCTGGGGCAGTCTACATTCAGGTACAATCAGAAGTTGAAGGAAATGCTAGAGAAGTTAATGCTAGAGAGGATTTTTAGCTAGTTGTCAAATGAGCCGAAGCCTATTTGCCTGTTTTGTTGGTTTTGTTCACTGCTTTGTTCCCAATTTCTACACAGTTTCTGTAACATAGTTGGCATTCAATAAGTGTTTTAAGAATGAATGAATGGGAAATAG
Source organism: Myotis lucifugus (assembly GCF_000147115.1). Classification (NCBI taxonomy): domain Eukaryota; kingdom Metazoa; phylum Chordata; class Mammalia; order Chiroptera; family Vespertilionidae; genus Myotis; species Myotis lucifugus. The sequence continues at coordinate 1,128,995 of NW_005871150.1, read as the reverse complement.
ACATCATTGCTAATAAACAGAACTCATTGAAAAATAACAGTGCTTTTGCTGTTATTTGGACTTCAAATTTAGGCATCTTCACAAAGTGCAGAAACATCACTAGTTTTAAATGCTGCATAGTGGAGGAAAGAAGGAAGGAGAAAATTTGGAGCTGGCAGATCACTTTGTGGAATTGGCTTAATATGCACACCTGTATATTGACCTGAATGAATGACCAATGCTGAATCCACTCTACTGGCCAGATCTAGAATTCTGAAACAACACCCTGACCCCTACCTGACATAGCTGTGTCTCTCTCACCATTATCTGGCCCCATGTCTCCACCCACATGGTCTTCTGATCACTGCTCTGACTCCCTAAAGACTCTGAACAATTACTAGTATAATAAATATGTCCTACCAAAAGAAAAAATATCCCCAGGTGTAGTGTGGAAAGAAAAAATATTTTAAAAAGCTATTTATAAGACATAAATGAGAGAGAGAGAGAGAGAGAGAGAGAGAGAGAGAGAGAGAGAGAGAGAGAATAGAGATATAATACAGTAAAGACTGTAGCTACAGGGTACTGGACCCCTGAATAGTAAGGAGGAGAGAACGAGAGATGGGTAATCATAACAATCAGGCAAAATCAGAGATATTTCTTGCAAATTCTCTTTTATCCTCTTGAGATTAATTAGCACAAAACATAGCCCCTATCTCTCCACATTTCCTCCCACTGGGCACTGATTTACCAAATGACTCATTTTTAAGGCGTTCCACTCGATTTCTTTCCTTTTCAGAAATATCCAGGAAATGCGAGCTCAATCGTCCTTAGCCAATCTTTTTAAACCACTCCTATACCTTGTAAGATGGCCCATCTCGATTCTTTTTTGTTCAATGAATGTAACAAACAACCACCTAGCAAACAAACACATCCTCTCAGATCTCCTTCCCCAAGCACTAAGGGAAAGAAAGAACTTCTTTCATTAGAAAGGATGGTTGCCTTGTCAGTGAGAAGGTAAGGTGTTCACCACATCTGTCTTGTTCTCCTGCCCTGTGTTTCATGACACCACAGTTTGACTGTAAATCTGATGAAAGGGAGAAGACTAATGTCAGAGAGACTTGCAGAGAGGTTTCAGTCACATGGTCTGACATGAAGGCTCTGATCATTCTGGTTTTGTCCTCCTGCCAGTGAGCAACCATCTTTCTCAGGTGAGTGCTTTAGTCCGCAGGGCAGGCCCTGCACCAGCCAGAGTAACCAGAGAGACATTCCTCTAGGGCTTGCTCTTGGGGTCAGAGATTCCGGCACATCCTCCAGGTCCCAGTTTCCTAGCTCTAGTCCTTCCCTCTCTGTCAACTCCCATGATTCTGGATCTTCCTCCTGGTTTGCGTTGTTGCCTTTCCCTTTTCATTTTGGTCCGCATTCTGTTTGTGATTGGTTGGGGTTATCCAGTGCGGGGTCTTTGGCGTTGGGAGTGCCTGAGGTGATTCTGGGGCAACACTTTTCTGGCACTTTGGATTCCAGGAGAGCAGACACGAGGTAAATGATGCCGTAGGGCTCCTTCAAAGAGGGAGTAGGGTCGATCCTCTGAAGGCATCCAAGAAGGGTGATAGTCCCTGCAAGGTGACACTTTGTAGGCAGTGCTTACAAATATCTGCTCTTATATTATTGTGCAGTGAAACAGAGTCACTACAGATGGTCATGTCACAGTATAAAATGATCTGTTTTTCCTGGTCTTCTATAGTGTACTTTGACCACTGGTTATGGACAAGGATTTTTGGCTACTCTATTTCTAAACAACACTAGTCTTCTAGATCTAACTAACAATTTAATGGCGCCAATGACCATCAAAACAAAGAAAATTACACAGTAAGTCTGTCTATCTTTTGTAAAGGGAATCATTTCCATTTCCTTGTGGTACTGAGCATAGACTTTTTTTCCAGCACTTCTGTAACCATCATTCACACAAGAGGGTGAACCAAGAATGCAAACAGCGTTTTGCTTTCAATGTCTTTGCTTTAACTGGGGGAACCCTTTTCATAGCATCACTTTTTTGTTTGGAATGTTTATAGTACAGAGTGAACCGAGTGGGAAATAATAGCTTTCTAGAAAGAGGAGGCGTAAACCTCATGTTGGTGATGGATGATTTGCACATTGAAAAGAAGTAGACACACAAGTACACAGGAGAGGGGAAACTTTTATTATGCCTTGGGCCTCCATGAAGTGTTCATTTGGTGTGTTTTAAAGTGTTTTCAAATAATACATTTATGAAATAAAGATAAAGGTGGTATTAAAGAAAAATACATTCATTAAAAAGTAAGGAAATAAAATGTCACTTGATTCAACTGGATGCTTTAATGGGAAATTGTATGATTAAATTGTACCAATGGAAGTTTGATTTAAAATTCTATTACCTACAATGAATGAACACTTCTAGGGCCCTACGCTATATGATAGGAAAAAAACAACAAATGACAAAAGAATGAAAAACAACTAATTGTACCAAAATAAATAAATCCATATATTATTGTCATTAGTTGTTGGGTGCCTTTTAACCTAGAAAGGAAGTAAACTTGATTGAAAAAGAAGAGCTTTATAATAAGGTGTTAAGAGAGTATAAATTTGAAGTTTGAATAGGTAGAATCAAACTGTTTAACTGAATCATCTTAATAACTTGGTATAAATGTCATACAAGTTCCTAAAATTAAAACTCTTACATAATAATTTGAATTTTCTTTGTTTTTACTACAGTTTGTGGCTCGATTGTTTGCCATGTATCTGTCTCTATCTATATCTGTATCTATATCTATGTCCATATCTCTATCTATCATCTATCTATCTATCTATCTATCTATCTATCAATCATCTATCCATCTATCTATCATCTATCACTGAGGATCACAAAGGTAGCCCATATACATTTTTATTTTTTATTTTAATTTTTAAAAATATGTTATTATTGATTTCAGAAAGGTAGAGGGGGAGAGAGATAGAAACATCAATGATGAGACAGATTCATTGATTGGATGCTTCCTGCATGCCCTCTACTGGAGATGGACCTGAAACCCGGGCTTATGCCCTGACCAGGAATCAAACCTGGGATTTTTCAATCTGAAGGCCGATGCTCTATTCACTAAGCCAAACCGGCTAGGGCCATTTTTAAATTGCTTTCCTCTCCACTTTAAAATGTTTGCTTTCTTTGACAATTCTCTCTTCGTACCCATCTTAGAGGAAGAGTTGTTTACCTTATAGTTCAAGAGTAATTCTTCCATTTATGGCTTCTGATCCTTCCCCCTTCACCACTGTGGAAACTTCGTGTAATTAATTACCTCCTCCTCCTCTTGCATCTTCACCCCCTTTACTGGTTGCTTTCTCTTTGTTTGAAGCTTATTCAGGCCTCCAGATCCAAAAACTGTTTTAACCATCTCTCTCTTTTCTGCTTCACCACAAACTTCCTGATAAGCACTTTGCACTGTGTCCACTCTCTCACTGAGTCCCACAGGCGCCACATATGGTCTGGCTTGCAACATCTATTGTCCCAAAACCAAGGTCATGGGCTCTATCTTCACCCCAAGCTAGTGACTTAGAACATGGTCCCTGGAGCCTCATGGACTAGATCGTGATCCTGGCTCCTACACTTATAATCTAGATGAACTGGGGCAATTTATTTGATCTTTCTTGCTTCTGTTATTTACACCTATGCACATAACTCCTGTAACACAGTGGCCAGTAGGACCTCAATCCTGTGATCTAGCCTTACACTTCATGTTGCCTTTTGGACATTGTTTTTCCTGAATATTTGAACCAATAGCAATTTACTTTCAACATGACTTTAACTGACCCCATCCTTTCTCCCTAAGGCTTTAGTTTCTATTCAAAAATCTGTTAGAGTTATTTCACCTCAAACACCATCAGCCCAAATTTTATCCTTGATTATAGTTGCCTCTAGACATTTTTGAATATATGTCCATTTTAGTAAAAGTTTTTTTGTACAATCACCTCTAATATATCTGTACGCATTTATACATTTCATACATATTCTGTTGTCTCTCTGTGTATTGGACATTAGTAATTATTTCATTTTGTAGGACAACTTACACATATCTGATGTTTCTCATGTTTTTTTCTACATCCCAATGGTCTCTTCACCCTCTTGAAGGATAATTAGGTTCCAAAGGGAAAAGGGAGGTAACCAGGTTGGCCTTTTTAATCACTCATTCTGTCCACAGCGTGGAGGATAATAGGGTTGGTGGAAAGAAGACTAATAGCTAAGGTATTGCAATGGACCAAGCAGAGAAAGTGAAGAGCTGACGCAGAGCAGCCATGGAGATGAAAAGGAGAAGGTATATTTGAGAACTATTTAGCAGGTTGAATTGGCAAGACCTGCCCATTAGATGGGGGTGGTGAGAGGTGAGGGTGAAGAGGAGGAGACATAAACTTATGCAAATTTCATTTGAGTGACTCAAACAGTGGTAGTGTTTAATGAGACCGAGTCTTCAGGGGCTAAGCCAATTGAGGAGATAAGAAATTGAACTCATCTTTATATAGATTTGTTTTCTTTCAATTTACCCACAATCTTCCAACATTTGTTGGTTTTTTCCCTGCTATCCAACCTGTATTATTTTTCTTTCTTTCTTTTTTTTAATATATTTTATTGATTTTAAAAAGGAAGGGAGAGGAAGAGAGAGATAGAAACATCAATGATGAGAGAGAATCATTGTTTTTCTGCCTCCTGCATGCCCCCTACTGGGGATAGAGCCCGCAACCCAGGCATGTGCCCTTGGCCAGAATTGAACCTGGGACCCTTGAATCTGTAGGCCAATGCTCTATCCATTGAGCCAAACCAGCTAGGGCTTATTTTTCTTTCTTTCCCAAATCTCCATGTTTTGTCCCAATCTGTGCTACTTGGTAAATATTTTGTCCTTTGACTGAAATACAAAAGCCCCTTTTCCAGTAAACTTCTTTGTTATTTATAATATATCTTTCCTTCTAATTTTATGGATGACTTCTTTTTTCTAATATATTTTAGGCAGTCCAGGCCGTTACTCTTTAGGAACAAATGATCTCATAGTTTCATAGTGGCTTACTATAAATAAAGTTTATTTCTTGCTCATGTAATTTGACTTCATTTCATGTACTTTTATCCCAATGTACATTTCAATTTGGGACTCAGACCAAAACTACCATTCAAGTGCAAGTGGTTTATTTTATTGCTGAGCCCAAGAGCATAAAAAAAAGTGAGACAGAAGGAAATAAAGGCCCAAAGGCTTCATTTTCAAGCAAGTTGTCACTATTGACAACCGGGATTTAATCTCCCTGTGGAACTCTAGGAGCCAGGGTATACTATGCCCCTGAGCAATCCCACCTAAGGCTCAAGGGAGTTGTGATATTTACATACCGACTTCTATCAGCTCTTGGCTGAGGCTGTACGTATGACTGTTTATTCTCCAGTATTTTAAGTCTGGAGTGAAGATGACCAAGATGGCTCAGAGTGAGAAAAAGCCCTCATGCAAAAACATGTGTGTGCTGGCTCTTGCAAGTCAGATGTGGTAAGAATACAGGCATAAGGCCCAGCCTGTGTGACCTATGAACCAGGAGGCCACGGTTCGATTCTGGGTCAGAGCACATGCCTGGGTTGTGGGCTCAATCCACAGTAGGGGGTGTTCAGGAGGCAGCTGATCAATGATTCTCTCTCATCAATGATGTTTTTCTCTCTCTCTCTCCCTCTCCCTTTCTCTCTGAAATCAATAAAAATATTTTTAAAAAGGGATAAAGAGATATGGAGAAAATCCTGTTAAATCCATTAAGGAATAAATAAATAAATAGGGAAAAAACACTATTGAAATAAAATTTAATATTTTTTCCACTATTTACTTCAAAATTTAGCTAACTCCTTCTCCTGTCATCTACTTGTGATAGTTAATATCAAAATTGCATAGCATACATTAATTTGAATTATATACTTATAGTCATTAGAACACACCTTTATTTACTTATATATCTATACTACCCCCTACATCTAGCCTTGATTTCTCTGAATATGAAATCTGACTTACTCAAATGATATATTTTTTTACTTAAGATTTTTCTAAACTTCAATCAGAATCAATCACTCCCTGCTAGATAGAATTTTGCCCATACTTTCATTCTGTCATCATCTGATATTATAATTTATCATCTGTTTCTTAAAACAATTGTGAATATTCTCAACATAGAAATTGTATCTTACTCATTTTTACTTATCCTACAATTGTTACTCAAAAAAGGTTTGTACACATAACAAGCAAATACTTAAATAGGCACAACTCTGATTCCCTTGCAATTATAAAGTTGATCTTGCTTTGTAAAAAGTAATAAATGCCTCACATTTAAATGTACTTTTAGAGGTATAGAGCATTACTATTATATATGTTAAGGAATGTATAATTTTTATTGTACGAGAATTATTTTGAAATGATCCTTTAGGAGAAAATGAATTTTGGATTTCTAATAAATATTACAGCCATCCTTGGGCAAAAAGCATGGGTGCAATGAAAGGAATCATTTATTAGTTTAAAGACTAAGAAGGTCTCATAAAGAAAAGTAAGGAGTAGCTCCTAACTTAAGAGCATGCATTTCAAATTCTGGAATAGAGTTAACCATGTTATCACTTAACCTTTTATATTAGTAACAAAATGACATACATGAGAAACTTGGACTATTTGTGCATAAAATACAAAAAATAGTTCCTGTTTGCTATCTGCATTCTGTTAAAAGTTGTGTCTCTGCTCAATATATCGTGTGACAATATTCTTTTAAATTCTGTATAATTTAGAAAGCAAATTAAATGTATGTGCAGCAGCATTTTCCTTTGAAACAACTTGTCATAAAAGGAATTTCCCTGCCAAGTCTCATGCCACCCATAGGTTACACAGGGTATCTGAAAAGTTAGTTTGTAATGCAGTCATTGGGGCTACATTGTCATAATTAAAGTTCTTAGGCAGTTTTGCCAACATCCAACACCACCTTCGATTTTTTCCTCTTATAGCAAGTATTTATCATTTATAAAAAGGCATTTCAACCTTTCTTCTCTATGATACAGCTGGTCAAGGCCCATGGCCGAAACAGATTGCTCCCGGAATGTCCCGCAGTGGTCTTCGGGCAGCAGCCGAGCTATGCTGTTGACTTATTATTATTTTTTATTACTTCCTCGCTAGCTTTGCCCATCCTCAAGCAGAACAGCATGTGCTGGTCTCGGTTTTGATGAATGAGGTGTGGTGCACAGACAGAGGAAAGGTGAATACCTTCCAAAGCCAGGCCTCTGAGAGGCCTACATTATTTATAAGGTTCTCTAGCGCGCTGCTGCAGTGGTCAGGGCCAGGTAGTGATATGGAGGCAAGAGCTCTTCAATCACACCCTCCCCCTCAACAGAAAACGGTTGGTGCTAACCCAGCACGATAATCCAAAAACAGGGTAGGAGTGTGAGGAGGAGTCTCCTTGTAGAATGGGAGTCTCTTATCCTTTACAGACCTTGAGAGTCGACTGCCAATTTCACAGACCTACACGGTAATAGCAATGCCATCTTAAATTCATCTAGTATTTTCTTTATAATATCCTAAAAATATCACCGGCACTTTGTAGATCTTTATAACAATAAGCAGAAAGTGGGCACACACTATCTGTATCGTCCTGATCCAAAAACCATCACCATTTTCTTGGGTCAAAAATAGAAACTGAAAAATTTCAGTGTGTAGGCAGTAGTCAAAATTTACCGATAGCATTAAAAAAATACAGTAAGTGAGTATACCATTGGCTAAAAAATTAAAAATTAAAGGATTCTCTAGTATCTAGAAGTTTTCTGATCCAAATATGCAGATGGATCTAAATAATCAAATTATTATTTAAATTTCCTAATATTTACAAATGTAATTCCTTTGTGAAACAAGTTAAATTATCAGTGTGCCCATGACATAATTTATATGGTATTTAGACTTTCCACTTGAGCAAGTGCAGGAAACAAATAAAAGAATCATATGTTGATATAGATTTAAGGCGATTTTAAAATTGTTGGTAGCAGAGTTCAGTTTTAGGCATTGTATTGCTTTATGTTTAGACTCTACTTTAGAATGTTCATTTGAGTGAAAGCACATGTGGAAAATTAATCAATAAACATATAGTTTATTGCTTAATGGTTCCAATAACCATTAAGATTTAGGTTTTATTAGTTGTACAATATGTGTGCACAGGAAAGCTTAAACTTTTCTGCTAAAACAACTACGAGTAGGAATCCCTAGAAGTCAGTGGCACACAAGCAGTTGTGTACACCCTAGTTACACTGGAGATTGGGAGAGGGACCGAAGAGTGAAAGTGGTCTCTTCTTTATGGACCTCTCTCTGAAGTTCAAGTACTGGTGTGATCCAAGGGGCCTGAGACTGCCTCCTCCGTGGAGGAAAATCCTTCTGCAAACAGGAGTCTCACCAACAGTTATGGCTCAAGGGCTGCCTGGGGCGCAATGCAGCCTATGGCTTATTTGGGTGATAAAAGATAATTACATCAGTTTCTTGAGGGCAACGACCTTGTATTTGTCATTTGGAGAGGACACTGTCATGGCATTTTTGTGGCTCTGAATAAATATTTGTTGAACAGATAAATAAGCAAATGAATGCTTATCTACATGTTGCTTCTTTTCGAATATGCCCAGATGTTGATTTTCTAGTTAATTCTCATTGATATTCTTGAACTTGCACATAAGTTGGTATTATAAGCTTTAAAAATTCATATTTGTGATGTTATAGTCCTTTAAAATGGAAGTACTCTTTTTTTTAGTTTAAAAAATTAGGCCCTAAACATTTGATTTTTTTGATATTGGTCTATTTGCCTAAAAATTTAGCCTAGTGCAGTGATGGTCAACAAGGGGTTATTTTGACACCTAGGGGACATTTAGCAATGTCTGGACACATTTTTGGTTGACATGACTTATGGAGAGGGTGCTTGCCACTGGCATCCAGTGGAGAGAGGCCAGGGATGCTGCTATTCGCCCTACAGTGCACAGGACCGCCCTCCCACTACAAGGACGTATCCGGCACAAAGTGTCTAGTGCTTTGGACTAGCAGCACCAGGATGCAGTCCAGGGAAGTGAAGGTGTGTTTGCTTCCTAGGGATGCTGTGACCACCACACGCTTTGTGGCGTAAAACAACAGATGTCTATTCTCTCTCATTTCTTCAGACCACAGGTCTGAATCAGGTGTTGGCAGGGCCACATCCCTGTAGGGGAGAATCCTTCCTTGCCTCGCTCAGCTTCCGGTGGCTCCAGGTGTTTCTGGGCTCCCTTGGCTTGTGACTGCATTAACTAAACCTTCTAGTTTGTTTTTGATGCCATGACATCAGGGGCCTTGCTGACATGGGATAGGGACATTTGCATGTCCTTGAACTTGAAGGTTTTTCTAAGACTATGTAGTCCAGCAGACATGACCCTTCCCTGCCTCAGGTACAGTCCCTCCATTGCCTGGAGCGCATGCACAGCCTGTCTTGGCTTCTTGCATGAAGTTAGTCTGCATGGTCTAGTCTAGAATTCTCCACTCATACTCAGCAGAAACCAGGCCTTCCTATTGTCCTGTTTCCCAATATTCCCATCACATATTCTTATGTACAATCTTGAAGAACAGATGCCTTAAAGAAAAAAGATTAGTGCTGAATATTGGGTTCTGATCTGGGAACTAGTAGATCATATTCTACTGAAAGGTTGCATCCTCTGATATTTAGGACGCTAAGTGACATCTGCAAATCCCAGTAGAGAATGAAATAAAACTGAAGATGATCTTTTCCCAGATGGGTCATCATGATCATCAGGGCATCTAGAGAAGTCAAAGAGCAACATGGAAGCAATTAGTTAGAAGGGTGTGCGTGTGTGTGCATGAGGGCTTGTCTGTGGCTAATTGAGCATTACATATGTCATTTCTTAAAAAAGATTCCCATCTCTGTAAAAATTTTCCTGCTTCAGGATTGAAAGAAGTTTAAGTCATTTCCTTTTAGAACATAGCCTGTACTAGGCATTTTAAAATAGAAATCCCATTTTTAAAACAACTCTTTATTTTTAGCTTCTCAAAGAAAATTCTGCTCTTTGTAATCTGATACTATTTTTTTTGTTGTTGTTGTTAAATCCTTATATTCAACTTTTCCATATCTATGTTTTTTTACTATATTTAAAATTTGAAAATATATTTACTTCAGATAACTAGATTTTCCTTACCAAGATGAATAGTTGCTGTGTTTCCTAATCTGAATCAATGATTTTGTTGATTTCTTTTAGGGGTCTTGGATATTTTCTATAGTTACCTATACCTAGTGTACACAGACCTGCTGAACTTGTCTGCCCAGTTATATATAGTTATATTTTTTCACAGTTGTTTGGTCACTGTGCCACATGTTTACCTCCCTGTCTTCTGAAGAGCTGGCTAGATGTTGGCTCTAGTATAAGATCTATTTTCTTTGAACTGCCACTGCTTCTCAGCTGCTTACACTTATCAACCGGCCTGGCTTATTGATCCCAGTGTTATCTGGAACTGTGTGCTTAGATCAGGTAGGTGTAGTTAGAGTCCATCCATTATATTTCCAGGCCCTAACTTCTCAGTACAATCCCAGGTTAATCATGCTGGCAAATATCTGGATAGCACTTAGCCCTGAGGGTTTCTATAAGGGAAAATTCCAAATGGGCTTAGATTTGATGGCCAATAATTCAGACCCAAATTTGTAAAAGGTTTAGATGTCATTTACAACCTCTTGGCACTGCAGTGCTGTGGATTGTAAATGGAGAAAGACTGCTCTCTGATGATACTCTTAAATAGTGGAGAGCTAACCAATGAACACCCAAATTCAGTGTCTCTTTGCCCTGGATAAAGGGTCAGACCTGCATAGTTGCAATTTACCTCATTCACCTGAGGTTCATTGATTCTGACATCTAATTAAGTTGATCGGCCACAAAAATCACTAAAGCAATTGTTTACCAAACATCACTGGCAAAATGAACTTAGTTTATACGTGTGATTTCCTTTATTCTTTCCCATCCAGAAGTGGAAACAAATAAGGAAATAGGAAATGGAATATACTTTGAATTAGGAAACTGAACACAATTGTACATCAATATTTGTATGTGTATAATAACCACTGTGCACTTGATTGTTGCTTACTTTGTGAGTATCCATAATATTACTTTCCGGAGGCTTGCCATTTTATAGTTAATTCAATTTTGCCGATGTTTTCTTTCAACAAAACTTGCTATTCAATTTAATTACCTTTAAGAAAAGAAACGAAAAGTATCCCCTTTCAAATCACATAATGCTCGTGTTAAAATCAATCTTTGTTAAAGCAGATGTCATTTGAAAATTCAAGCAACATATAACTTGCAACCATTTGAGTAAAATAGCTCCAACAATGGATTTTTAGCTTGAGTATTTCAAGACTCATGCTCGTTCATGGTGGATGGACTCTATGGGCAGACAGTCTTCTTGAGAGGAAAAGTCATGTTTTGTCCCATCTTCTGTACTCAAATTTTTTGTGTGTGATTGGCCTTGGTAAGTTTTTTTTTTCCCTTTGAAGGATTATATTCTTTCAAAACTGGCCTGTGTAACAGAGGTACACACACACACACACACACACACACACACAGGTAAACATGTAAATACATTGAACTCTTCTTTCCAAATTAGGTAATTTTAAAGTAGTTAATTCTGAAGAAACAAGTCAAAATTTAATTTATTAAATTAAAATGGTGTTCTATAGTTTATATATTATTTCTGTAGACTCATCCATCCCGACTCTCAAGCTTTTCTGTCTACCTTCCTCCAGTTCTAACTCACACGCATGTTTACAGTAGGTTCTAGTCGGCCCGACTGCTGTCAGTTCCTAACCCACCATGCCAGCTCGCATCTCAGGAGGATGTGCTCCTCAGGGTTCCAGCATCACCTGAGGTCGGCCACATCGTTGAGGAAGGGGCTCTGTGGCTGGACAGGGAGTGTCTACTTTACCCTCCAAGCCTGCATAATGGAAACATGTAGACTCTGCTTAAAGTGCTTTATATGTAAGTCCTCATTCGGTCTTCACAACAGTATTGTGAACTTGGGAAATACATATTTTTAAATGAGGAAACCTGTCCTAGGTCACACTACTAAGTGGAGGAATAGGGATTCTACCCAAGGCCATTTGGATCTAGAATCTGTGCATTTAATTACTATGCTCTATGGATGGATACTAAGCTGTTATCTCAGAACCTTAACATACAGACCCTCTAAATGATTGGATCTCATATCAGTTTCAACCAGATTAGGCATTTATTTTTTTCTATGCTGTTTTATGGATGTGGCCTTTTGGAAGGATGAAGTGAATTATAAAACAATACAAAGGAATTCATTTCCTCTCAAATATATTTTTGGTATATAAACATATATACAGGGTGGGCAAAGGGAGATTTACATTTGTATGTGAAACACAGAGTTTATTCTTTTATTATTATTTATTAATCATTGTATTATTATTTGTATTACTTTAAACTTCCTTTTGCCCATCCTTGTGTATGTACATACATATATGCTTATTATGCAGAAAACATATTTATAGAGGGAATTTACATATATATATCTATGTACACATACACACACACATGCACACACCCACTGAATTTCCCTTACCCACTAGAACACCTGATGTGTATTTGTGAGGATAAGATTCCCTAGAGCAGCGGTTCTCAACCTGTGGGTCGCGACCCCTTTGGCAGTCGAACAACCCTTTCACAGGGGTCACCTAAGACCATCCTGCATATCAGATATTTACATTATGATTCATAACAGTAGCAACATTACAGTTATGAAGTAGCAACGAAAATAATTTTATGGTTGGGTCACAACATGAGGAACTGTATTTAAAGGGCCAGAAGGTTGAGAACCACTGCCCTAAAGGAAGACAGTTGTCAGCCTGGGCACCTGAGTTACCAAGTATAACTCTATCCAATCAAATTAAACTTCAATGTACTACTATTTGTAATACCTTAAACAATAAAAATAAAATAAAATAAAACACACACCAAAACAACAACAAAAAACAAAATTAAACTTCAGAGTGAATGTGAGTCCCCTGTTTTGTGTATAATGTCTGGCAGAGTTCAACAATGCAATTTATGCCAAAAAATATTTATTGAGCATCTATGATAGAATGGCATCCCCTGGGATATATAAGTAACATGTATCCCAATGTAGGGAAAACAGACAATAAACACAATATGAGATAAATTATAGAGAATTTCAGGAAGTACTGAGCATTATTGGCAGAATATAGGAAAAGGTAAGGAGGATAGAAGTTATGGAGTTTGGGGTTGCAATTTCGAATAAGGTATCACTTTAAAAAAATGTTTAGAGTGTTGCAAATGTATTCAATGACAGTAGAGAATCTTGGACAATAACATAAATCTAGGATTAGAATAAATATAAATAAAGAATGAAATTTTAAAATTAATATATTGGGCTCTAGTCGGGTTGACTCAGTGGATAGAACGTCAGACTGTGGATGAAGGGTTCCAGGTTCGATTTCGGCCAAGGGCACAGGCTTGGGTTGTGGGCTCGATCCCCAGTGGCGGGTGTGCAGGAGTCAGCTGATCGATGATTCTCTCTCATCATTGATGTTTCTATCTCTCTCTCCCTCTTCCTTCCTCTCTGAAATCAATAAAGAAATATATTTTAAAATTTTAAAATGTTGGGACTGTTTTGAGACGTTTAAGTTATAGCCAGGTCACTAGAATACCTTATTTTCATAAAGGGTCCTATTTTATTTTGTTTTCAAGGCTAAAGGATGTTTCAATCTTCAAAAGTACAGCTTAGCTCAGTAGGGATGAGAAAGCGATGCATCCAACTCTTGATAAACAGGATGGAGTGTTGAACAAACAGGCACCCGAGCCAGGGTTTTGGTTAAGGCATGTCGTAGATTGATTGCAGCCATGGCTCTAATCGTTCATGCCTCCCTGTACCCACACACTTGGTAGCGCCCGCTCATGCACATTAGAGGTCTGGGTATCTGATTGCTTTGAAAAATGTGACATTAGCAAATATGATTCGCGTACAGACTTAAATGCTTGTGCATTCAGGTTTGTTTATTGCTGTGCTTAGAGCCTGGAGACCACTCAGCAAATAAGCCAGTCATCCCTCTGGAGGATGACAGACATTTCCCCCCAACTCCCCAGATAACATTGATTATCCACCAGATATCTGAGAGGCCAGACTTTCTCAGCTGACCCACAAGCTAACCAAGGTTACCACAGATGCTCAGCTGAGTCTACCTGAGACAAGAATGCCCAGCAAAGCCCAGCCCGAATTGTCTTGGAGAATAAGGAACTAAATAAATGGCTGTTGTGTTGTATTAAGCCAGTCAGGTTGAGCTTGTTTGTTACACAGTGTATTTAACCTTTTTAAGGCTGACACTTCATATATTTTATCCAAGATATTTAATCTTATTCATAGGAGTTTATCTTTTCCTCTATGGAAATGGTCTATAGAGGCCAATTAGTTGTTGAGTAAATAAAATTATACATCATTATGAATACATTATTTTGTTACATTGTAGGCTATGGGCAAATACAATTGTTTTGAAGGCCTAGGAATATTTGTAAGTTCTAAGTAGACATTTATCACATCTTCATTATTGTGTGTAGGCACATTCGTCCGCACCACCTCCCAAATAGTCATCTGCTAAGTTCACGTCTATGGGATGCATATGTCAACTGTAAGGAACAAGGCCAGCAGTTACGCTTGATTATCCAGAAGAAAGACATAGTATGGAAATTGAAATTAGACTAGCCTATTATAAAATGTGATGATTATTTCTGTTCCAGGACCAAATTGAATAAAATGCCTTACTGGTCTGAATTGAATTTCAATTTGCTAAGGTTGGTGAGAGCCAACTCCTGCCCAGCAACGTTTGAATAGAAAGGCTTGCAAGGCCAACAGCCTATTCATTGCAGGTGATTAAAAAAATGTCAATAAATTACCTTTTACGACAGGAGACATTTCTGCTTTATATGCCAACAAAGAGTTGAAATGCCAAAAGCAGTTGAGGACTAAATTACTAAATACTTATTTTATCACATCAGAACGTTAATGCCAGTGCTTGATTACAGCAAGCAATCCAATTGCATGAATTTGGACTGCAAGGCACCCAGGCTTTTATAGTCATTAGCAAATGTTATTGATTCTGGAAAGTTACCACTAATAAAACTACACTCTTTTTTCAGTCCTTTTATATGGACACAGACAGATTATTTGATCAATGATATTGAGCAAAGGAAAAGCACTCATTGCCTCTAATTTCCTTTTCTTTCCTTCTGAATTGTACACTGGTCCTGGCAATAGTGAGTATATGTGGACCCCAGGTAAGCTCAAAGTGGGCTCCTCTGTGTACAACAGAAATTTAAATATATATATATATATATATATATATATATATATAAATTTTTTATAATAAAACTACATATTATTGATAAAATATCAAGCAGAATCTAAAGTAAAAAATGACAATGAAATTAAGTTAATAAAATATTTAAATTTAGACAAAAGTATAATTTCTTGTGATTTGGCATTAGCAAAATTGTCCATAAGTTACACAATTTTCAATTATCAGCTGCTTGAACTTCCGTGGAAGTTAGTATTTCACCTGTAAAAGATCATAGCTCCATAGTTTCCATAAAACAGTTTCAATAATAATTTTTATCAAAGAATATTGTTCCACAGGTTTACTAAATAAAATTTTCATAAAAAATTAATTAATGAGGAAATATTAATTTTTGTATTTTTTAGAAATTTGATGTTAGCTATTCTATGATTATTTGTAGAATTACCTTGATAATTTACACATTAGATAATTTAAACATTAGAATTACCTTGGTAATTTCCACAAAAATCCTCCTGGTATTTTGATTGAAATTGCCTTAAATGTATAGATTAATTTGAGGGAAATTAGAACTTTAGTTTCCCTCAGCAAAGTTTGTAGTTTCCAGTGTGAGCATTTTTCATAGCTTTTGTTGAATTTATCTGTAAATGTTATAATTTTATATGTCTTATCCAAGGTATAGTTAAAATCCGATTATTTGTTGCTAGTATTTATAAACATAATTGATTTTTGTATATTGCTATTGTATTCTGTTAAATGAATCTTGTTAAATTCTCCCATTAGTTATAGTATGCTTTTTCTAGATTCCATAGTGCAAAGAAACATTTAAAATATATACTCTTCAGAAAATCAGTTAAGAAAATGAAAAGTCAAACCACCAACTGAAAGACAATATTTGCAATACATATATCTTACAAAGGACTCATATCCCAAAAGCACAGAGCATTTTAAAACTAAATAATAATAATAATAATAATAATAATAATAGTGATAGTAATAATAATTAGAAAAAGAACAATTTCAACTAGGCAAAAGATTGAGACATATCACAATATAAGATACACAAGCAGATGAAAAGCTCTTGATATTATTACTTATCAGAGAAATCAAATTAAAATCACAATGAGACATCAGTACATACACTAAGTTGACTAAAATTAAAAATGCTAAGATAGCCCTAGTGGGTTTGACTCAGTGGATAGAGCATTGGCCTGCGGACTGAAAGGTCCCAGGTTTAATTCCGGTTAAGGGCACATGCCCGTGTTGTGGGCTCGATCCCCAGTGGGGGGTGTGCAGGAGGCAGCCGATCAATGATTCTCTCTCATCATTGTTGTTTCTATCTCCCTCTCCCTCTCCCTTCCTCTCTGAAATCAATAAAAATATATTTAAATTTAAAATAAGTATTTAGGAAGAATCATCATGTCCAAGACATGAAAGAAGTTCACTTGTTTAAAAAAAAAAAGCTAAGGCAAGGATGTGCAGCAACCAGAGTTCTTATACGTTGCTGATGGATTTGTAAAATGGTACAAGCACTTTGGAGACCTGTTCAGCAGTCTCTTACTCTTAAGTATATACCCAAACAATATGAAAAGAAAAGTCTTAAAAAAATACTTATAGAGACTCTGACTTACAATGTTTTGATTTATAATTTCTCAGTTTTCCTATGGTGCAAAAGTGATCTGCATTCAGTAGAAACTGTACTCTGAATTTTCAATTTTGATTTTTCCCCAGGCTAGCAACATGGGTACCATGTTTTCTTGTCATTCTAGGCAGTGAGCCCAGGTCCCTGTCAGCACCAGATCATGAGGGTAAACACCAGTACTCTACAGGATATTATTAAATGCAGTTTTGACTTATAATATTTTCAATTTATGATGAGTTTATCAGGAAATAATCCCATCATAAGTCTAGGAGAATCTGTATAGAAATGTTCGCAGCAGCATTATTTATAAAATAATAATGGGAGACACCCTGATGTCCATCAAATCATGGACCCGACCAAACAAATCCTGGTACATGCATACAATGAAACACAGTAGTCCCCCCTTATCAGCAGGGAATACGTTGTGAGACCCCCCTCCCCACCATGGATGCCTAAAACCATGGCTAGTACCAAACCCTCATATGCTATACATTTGTCCTATAAATGCCCACCTCTTCACTTAAAGGCAGCACTTTCGGCTTCTCTTTGGCATATCTGAGTTGCCAGCATCACTACTCCTGTGTTCAGGAGCTATTATTAAGTAAAGTGAGGGTTCTTGAGCACAGGCACTGTGATGCCACGGCAGCGGATCTCTTCATCTACATGGCTATTAAGTGAGTCATGAGTGGGAGGCATCTACAGTGTGAAGATGCTGGAAAAAGGAATGAGTCGTGTCCTGGGTGGGATGGCAGGAGATTTCACCCCACTACTCAGCACAGCACATAGTTGAAAACTTAAGAATTTTTTTTTCCTGGAATTTTCTAATTAATGACTTTGGACTGTGGTTGACTGTGGGTAACTGAAACTGGATAAGGGGTTGACTACTGTATTTAGCAATAAAAAGGGACTGACTATTGATAGTTGCAACAACATGTATCTTATGTGGTTTTAGATAAGTCTATTCTAAGTAGATGGGCATTTTTATGTGTGTATTTTTAAAAAATGATTTCCTATTCAGTAAGACAGTCTTTGCTAGCATACTGGAAAATTGTCAGTATGCTTATTTAAGTTTTTGATATAATTATATTTATTTTTTAAGTCACATGTTGGTGGTATTTAAAAGCAATGACTCTTGAGAAAGACTGTCTGGGTTTAAGTCTTGCCTCCTCTCTGGGACAACCATTTAATCTCTTTCTGCATAAGATTTGTATTTATAAAATGGAATGACAGTTTCTTGTTCAATGATTTGGTATCTATATATATAAAAGCTCAGTGACCAGAACAGCAGAACAACCAGAGCGACCAGAATGACCGGTGGCTATGATACGCACTGCAGCAGCCAACGGGCCTGATCTGGGCCCCGATTGGCCCTCAACTTCCCGATCTGGGGCGGGGCCAGCCGGCCAACCTCCCACAGCCCCTCCCCTCCACCAGCCTGGCCCAATGGGACCCCATCGAGGCGGGCCGGCCGGACCCCACCTGTGCATGAATTCATGCACCGGGCCTCTATATTTAAATATATTTCAAACATTGACAAGTACAAAATACTATATAAGGCGTAGCTACTAATATTATTGACCATTCTGTATATCTTTTGCTTTTCCTATATTTCTTGTCTTCCTACCCTATCCCTTCTGGCTTCACAGGAAGTGATTAAAGTTTTTAATTTTCTTCTCCTTTACTGTTTGGAAGTTATGTCTTATATTATTTTAATAGTTGCCCTTACAATTTGAGCATGTATACATAACTCCTAAAGTTAATAAAATCTTTGCTTTCTTCCCCCCAAATGCAAGGACCTTAAAATGCTTTATTTCTTAGATCCCCTCCCAGAGCACATTACAATGGCTCTGTTTTTCAAATTTCTAGTTCATTCTCATAACCCAGAAATTAAACATTATATGTTTTATCGAGTCAAAGTATATTTAGGTGTGTCCTTATATTCCTTCTTCTCCCTTCCTTCATAGCTTTCAGACCTTCCTTCTGGGACCATTTCCCATCTTTTTGAAACAGAAGTCATTTTATTGAGGGCCATTTAAAGGTAAACTCTTCCAGTTTCTCTTCATTTGTCTTTATTGTGTTTTCAGTTTTGAAAAATACATTAGCTGTGCAAAAAAAAAAAATAGCCTTGCTATTAGTTTGTGTCATTTATGTCACTTGTCTCTGCTGTCACCCTCAGCTTTTTCCTGTTATACCTTTTTTCCCCTTCCTTTCTCCACTTGCATCTCTTTTCTTCAGTGCTCTCCCAGTTCCTTGGTTTTTTCCCAGTTCAATGACATATTACATGCACAACTAGTTAACCAACACATGTATATATTTTTTTCAGGAAGTCAAGGAACTCACATCGCACTAGGTGAGGTCTTTACTTTTTTCTATTTTCATTGCTTCTTACTACAGAGTGGCACGGGATGCTTCTGTAATGTTGGAAACCTTAATAGAAACATCCCTAGGGATAGCACTGCGTGATGCTTGAGACTGAAGGAAATTTGTGTCATATTTGGGATGTAGAATTAGATTTCATTGAGATTTGATATAGTTGGGGTATTTTACTAACATCAAAAGAAAGATCATATTAAAATCAACAATCGTAATTGAATTGCTTTGTTAAAAGACAGAAAAATTATAATGTGTCACTGTGTAGTCATGTAAACTTGACAATTATAACCATTCTTTATTTTCTATTTAGCTTGCTCGGCCTCATGTTTACAAATACAAGCATATGTCTGAGAATCACCCTAGATTCCATTCTCCCCTTCACATGCAATGACTAGCCAACCCCTGAGGCAGTCGACTTTTATGATTGACCCTAAGGACGAGAAATGGATTTGACTATTGGGAACTATATGACTAGCAGCTACAGAGAAAAACTTTTAACCATCTACATTTTACAAAGGCTCAAGTTCTCTTTGGGAGAAAAATAGTTTGTTTTCACCAGCAGATGCTAAGTAGGAAAATAGTGGGGATAGCGTAGAGAGTGTGCTGGCCTCAAATGGTTGGCTGAACACCTGCCAAACACGGGCACGCCTACTTCCGCAGTCAGCATCCTGGCTGCAGCATCTTCAAGGGCGCCTTGAGCGCTCTCCCGGCATGTTCTGTACCTTGTTCACCTTTGAATCCTAAAGCTGGCACCGTCCTTCAGGAGGAGAAGGTGCCCAGAGAAATATTTTTGAAAAGACTGAATACATTTTTAGGCATTTTTATTGATTTGTTAATTAGAGGAGATTTCGAAGCCATTGATTTACCTTGACTAAATGTGACCAATAGTAATGTTTATACAGCTTTTTAATGGAATCTGATTTGCAGATTAATGTGCCCCTGAGAAATGATGGTCATATTACTTTTCTAAGGAGGAAAATCTTTATTTTCATAAATGAGACCTTCAGTTTGTAATGCAATTAATGTATGATTGAAGCTTATGTATTTTTAAAAGAAGGATTCATTTGAAACTTATCTTAATTTTGCTACAGTTTGTAACTGGAGCAATCATCAATGGATATAGTATGAATGACCTTACAAACTATAATTCCATGAAATAAAAATACTTTTATTAAAATAAAATGAAGTCACAGATATTTGATATTCTTATTTTAAAAAGGAAAAAAAAACACCTATTAAAATCCATGGACCTAAAATGTAGTCTCTTAAATCATTTTAAAAAGCCTATTTTAATATGCTTTTGAAATATTTTATCCACCCACTATTTATTATTTTATGAGGATAACTTTGGGGAGAGTTTTCTTTTATGAAAATAACTCTGCAAAGAGTCATCTTTTACTTCCTGTCAACATTTAAATGATTAGAAGCCACATCTTTATTGTGTTACATTCATCAGGTTGTGTTTATGAAATTAATCTATGGATAATATATGAATAGTATTTAAAAGCTATTACTAACAAAAAGTGATAGATTTTTAGAGACTATCGGCATATAACAATGCTAATTAGTTTTTGTACTTTACATATTATCAGTTTGTAATTAGTTAAGTAGTAAATCTGCTAATACCTTTCCCAGAAATTCATTATTGCATTAGCATAGTTTAGATGTATTATTAAGATGTTGGACATGACAATTCCTAGTAGCTATTTAATTTATATTAATAATTACTTATATTCTAAGTGTGTTAAATCATTAGGGCTCCCCAGTATATAATTTAATTATCTCATTCAACAAGTATTTATTGAATATTTATTACATGGCAGGCTCTGTTCTGAATATTGGGGGAAAAAAACAGCAAAAAATATTCAAATCCATATTCTCAAGGAGCTTATGTTGTGAGGAAGGAAGCTTATATTGCAATATATATATATTACAATGTTAGATTGTGATCACTTTTAGAAGAACAATCTTATATAATAAAAGGCTAATATGAAAATTGACCAAACAGCAGAACGAAAGTTCGCTATGATGTTTACTGACCATCAGGGGGCAGACGCTCAATGCGGGAGCTGCCCCCCAGTGGTCAGTGTGCTCCCACAGGGGGTGCGCTGCTCAGCCAGAAGCTGGGCTCATGGTTGGTGCAGTGGCGGTGGTGGGAGCCTCTTCTGCCTCCATGGAAGTGCTAAGGATGTCCCACTGCCAGCTTAGGCTATCAGTAGATCTTCCCCTGAGAGGTCCCAGACTGTGAGAGGGCACAGGCCGGGTTGAGGGACCCCCCTCCCCCAGTGCATGAATTTCATGCACCGGGCCTCTAGTAAAATAATATATGGGGATAGATGGTGAAAGTATAAAAATATGTGAGTGTTGAGGGAAAACCTTCTAGGAAGATGGTATTTGAGTAGACAATGAGAGTGAAGGCAAGAGCCCGCAGATATCTGGAGAGAGGTAGGCAGCATGTTGTAGGCAAGTCGCAGTGGTTGGAGATGAGGGAGAAGCCAGGAAAGTTGCAGGGTGATGAGATCAAAGAGGAGGCCAGGCAGAAAGACACATGGGTAAGGCTTTCCTGGTTGTGGTCAGCTTGTTGGGTTTCATTTTAAATGTGATGAGAAGATCTTGAAGGATTTTGAGCAGGGCAGCAACACACTCTGATTTACATTTTAAAAAAAATCTTTATTGTTGAAAGTATTACATATGCCCCCTTTTCCCCTCCATTGACCTCTTCTAAACCCCTCCCCCCAGCCCTCAGGCCTTCACCACCCTATTGTCTGTGTCCATGGGTGATGCATATATTCATCCAAGTTCTTTGGTTGATCTCTTCTCACCCATCCACCCTCTCCCACCTTACCTCTGAGATTCCATAGTTTGTTCCATGCTTCTGTGTCTCTGGATCTATTTTGTTCATCAGTTTATTTTGTTCATTAGATTCCACATATGAGTGAGATTTACATTTTAAAAGGATCATTTTGGCTGCTTTATGGGGCAAAGAGTGGAAGCATGAAACCCAGATAAGAAGCTATTAGAGTAGCCAGGCAAGAAATGGTGGTGTTATGGGAGGTGAAAAGTGCAGAGGTAGGATGTACATTGCAGAATAAAATATGTGAGAGAAGCAGAGGCTATTGTAGAGACTGCAGAAATTCAATGTGGTTGTATATAGTGAGGGGGCACGGCAGAGTAACATGAGAGGAGATTACAGAAGTGTGCAAGGTCAGACTACAAGAGACCTTTGAGGACTTGGGACACAGTTTTGTTTTATTTTAAATACTTCCCATTAGCCGTCGCTGAAGGATTTTAACTGCAGGATAACATAATCTGACTCACACTGCATAAAGCTTATTCTGCCTGGTGTGTGGGGAATAGGTCATACTGGGGGGAGTGTGGACACCTGGGACCAATTTAGGAAGCTAGCGCCAGAGGCTAGACAAGAGCTGATGGCAGCGTGGGCCAGGATGGAGAGGAGACAGTGGAGCTGGGAAGAGTGAGTCAGACAAGGTGTGCTTCTGAGTTAGAGCAGACAGGATAATTGGATATGAGAGGAGAGGAAATGGAAGAGGAAAGGAGTTCTGGTTCAGGTAACTGGTTATAGTAGTTCAGTAAATAATGAAACTATGGATATAAACTAATAGGTACATATATGCACTTTTAATACTCCTTCCTGTCTTGATTTGGGGCTTGGATTTAGGGGGTTGTATTATACACATTACACTAAGCATGATTTTATCACTTAGTCTTTTAAGGCCTTGATGCAAAGCAGGCTTACATAATATTTTATTGAACCAAACTGGAGTGTTTTCTAGATATTGCTCTTACTTGTATGATATCCTATTTCCAATCCATTCTTCAGATAGCACTTCCACAACTTTTAAAGGAATTAAATCGTGCTTTTATTTGAAACCCAAAAGTAGATCTTCACTGCTCTTAGCTTAAGACCCCAAGACCACAGCACAGCACACAAGGCCCTTCCTCTCGGTTACTTTATTTTACAGCTTTCTGACTCAACCTCCCCCCTTTCCTGTCACTCAGTATTGATGTGCTGAGCTAATCATAGCTCCTCAACGTGGTGCTTTTCTGGTTCGGAATGCCCTACTGTCCCTCTTATTGTTACCTTCACATACTGGTGATGATGATAAGCTTCCTCTGAGAAGTTTCTCTTATTTCCCAAGTCTAAGTTCGACACCCTCCTCTGTGTACCCCACACCATGAGCGCTCCCCTGTCACAGCAGCTCTCATTGTCCTGTAATTGCGTATTAACTTTTATATTTCCCCTATAAGAGAATGAATTTCTTAAAGCCAGAGACTTTGTTTTCCATAATTTTATTGTCAGGACATAGTTGAGTACATGATGCCTATCCTAGCAGCTTGATAAGTACAACATTAAATGAATAAATGAAAATTATTGCACAGCAGAGAATAAAGTTCCTACAGAAAGTGCATAGGATAAAAGGAGCACAAGGCCTGGGGAAGACCACTATTTAAGGGATGGGTAGGAACAAAAACATTAAGAAAAAGACAAAAAGAATGTTCATAAAGATACAAGAAGAATTTGTAGCATATTGCATTACAGTGGTCCAGGAAAAATAGAATTTCAAGAAATGCATGATCAATAATATCAAGCCGCATGAAAGTCAAGAATAATGACTATGACATGTTCAATAGACAGGGTGATTGGAAAGATATTGATGATTTTCTGAGGGCAGTTTCAGTGCAGTGGCGGATACAGAAACCAGATGACAGGGTGCTGCATAAAAGATAAAACAGAAGGGTTGATGACAGCACAGCTCTGCTGTGACGTGGCAGGAAACAGTCTGTGTTCTGCACTATCTTCCTACTCACTACTCTATGGATGCTGAGTCCTGGGAACTAGTGCCTGGTTAGTTTCCTGAGTGCAAACGATGTCGTCTCTTTTAATATACCGGAAAATAGTGATGGATGATGCAGATGTGGATAAGCCTGCAGAAGACACAAGAGAAGGGAAGAGAGGTGGAAAAGCTCTGAAGCTGGGCTTTTCTCAAGTGAGGAAGTTTGAAAGACTGGATCCAAGTGAGGTGGGACGTGGGTGGGATGTTGCAGCGGATACCACAGCAGAGAGACGGGAAGAGATACCGCAGTGGCCATGAGACTACGCCTCACAGATCTCCAACTACAGGGAGGGTTATTGACCTAGAGCCTGGCTGGTGAGCTCTGAGTTCCGTCTCAGATTGTGCTGTGGCCTCACCTCCCATGGGCTGCTCCCCACCAATGATTGAGGGGAGCAGGGATACTAAGGTAGCCTCTTCCTGGTGGAGACGAGCTCCCCAGGCCCACTTTGACTCAGGGACTTCCCAGTGGCCTTGCTGAACCTTTCTGAGACGAGACGGCAGTCTAGGATGATTCCTCTCAGCCTGTTCTGACTCCGTTTCTGTCGCTTGTGACTTACCTGTTTCCCACATATATTTCTACAAGAGATATTCAGTAAAATGTCTATTTCTCACTAATGCTCATGGAAGTAAGTTCTGTTTGTGGGGAGGGATAAAGTGAAAAAATGGGAACATCACAGGTTAAGGATAGAAGCTGCCTATAGAGTTGTATGTACTGGTAGGTCATGCAGCGATAGTAAGTTCCTCACGTGAATAAAACCATGACACTCAGGGTGATGCTTATTAGTACTGATGCTGTGATTATGGCATTCAGGAGTCTTACTTTATACCTCAAAAGAGATGAGTTTTTCCTGATGGTAAACCATCTTGAAAGGTAGAAGGCAGATAATAATTACATAGGAGTAAAACAAAATAACTGTCTGAGATTCAGCTCAAAGTTCACAGGATATTAAAGCCAAAAGGCTCCTTTGTGACCACTTACTGCCATCTCTTAATTATAAAGGTGAGAAATGAACAAACTACAGTGGGGCCTTGACTTACGAGTGTCCCGACTAACGAGTCTTTTGAGATACCAGCTGTCTCTCAGCCGATTTTTTGCATTGAGTTGACAGAGTAATTTGAGTTAACGAGCTCCTTAACGAGCTCGGTCTCAGAACGAATTAAACTCGTCAGTCAAGGCCCCACTGTATTCTGACTTGCTCAAGGTGATGCAGACTGTAGGAACTGGGCCGTGGTGACCCCGTATCTGGCAGGCATCTGATGTTTAGTGCTGTTTTGAACATACCAGTGAGAGAAACTGCATCCCAGTGAGATTCCACAGGACGAAATGTGCAAAAAGAAGAAATAGGTGTGGATGCAGGCACATAGAACTACATTCATGCGTGTTTCCTTCTCTGATGATAACACCTGCTATCAATTCAAGGCTAGCTGTGCCTTGCCCTTACTTTACACGGCTTGGAAATTTCTCCCAAGATTCACAAGAGCTAAATAATACAATTCTATTTTTACAGATGATGAAAATGAAGCAAATAGAGAGTAAAATACCCAAGATTACATAGCCGCACCCACTTCTTCCAAACTCCAACCCTGACTATTGAATCTTAGGTCTCTTTTGAATCTTCATTTTATACCCGAAGGCCCACCTAAACTGGCTTGAGATGCTTACTTGCATCTGCTTATTTTGTATATAATTTGTGTATCACAGATAAAAAAGTAACAGATGCATTTAATGGCGTTGAAAACATTTAAACAGGTGGGCCTCAAAATATGTGAAGTGAGCATATTGCTGTTGTTTATGGTAGTTTCCTTCTTTCTATTTTTGCTAAAAATATCCAAGGCCTTTGGACACTAAAAAAACGAGCATTTGTTTTATTACATTTCTTAGTATAGTTTTTTAAGTGTCGTTTTCTGCAGTGACCAAAATACTAATTCTAAACAATGAAGGCAGGTGTTGTAAATCCTTGGGAAGACCTGGAATCTTGTTATATTGTCTTGCAAATAAGCTTTTTTTTGTTCAAAACAAATATGAAAATTAGTTTTAAAACTTCATTTTAATATACACTTTTGATTTAAGTGTTATCAATGAATATTGGTACCCTTTTCTGACTGTCTTAATTTTCTTTCCTCTCTGCCTTTGCTGATATATTTTATTGAAGGCTTCACTGCTATCAAGAGAAAAAAGAGTGCAGTTATCCATGTGTGCAGAAAGGTAGGGCCCTAGGCCAAGAAGCTAAGTGAACAAAACCTGTTTATTTTCTTCCTTCTTTGTTCCATGGACTTCTTTAATTTTAAAATTCAATTTTTCTTATTTTTCCCATTTTATGGTGTAGTAAACTACATGTACATTCTATAGCATGGTAGGTGAGAATTTCCTTATCCCACCCCTCCTCTTCTACCAGGGTGTGTGTGTGTGTGTGTGTGTGTGTGTGTGTGTGTCCTCAGCCATAGATATCTAAGGTAATAAATACAATGTTTGAAAAATGAGGAAAGAACCAGAGAGATAATAATGGCTTGAGATTGTGTTATACATTATGGTCAATATGAGCAAAAGGAAGTTCATTTGCTTGATAGGTCAGTTCTTACACGTTTTGAAAGGAAAGGCAAATTGCTGTCCTAGTCTCATGACATTATGAAACTGAAAGACAGGCCTTCTGAGATGGAGAAAAAGGGAAACAAGTGAAACACTGTGATGAGAGCAAAGGGGCAAAAGGTACAGAGGAACGGTGAGGTATGAGAGAAAGGACGTGGGAGCCAACCCCGGCGACTTGCTGTGGAGTGACTGACAGCTTACTGCAGTATGGTGTCTCAGCCAGGTCAGGATGCCCTGACAGACTGCCACAGCCTAGGTGGCTTATAAACATCAGACACTTATTTCTCACTGTTCTGGAGGCTGGAACGTCCAAGGTCAATGTGCCAGCATATTTGGTATCTGGGGAGAACGGGCCTCCTGGTTCATAGGTGGCTGTCTCCTCAATGGGACCTCACCTGGTGGAAGGGGTGAAGGAGCTCAGCGGGCTCCCTTTAATGAGGCGCTAATGCCTTTCCCGAGTGCTGCACCCTCATGACCTCATCAGCTACCAAAAGTCCCACCTCCTAATACTATCATCCTGGAGGTGGACACAAGCATTCAGTCTCTTAGCATAAGGTAGATCCTTTTGTGAGAAACCCAGATTAAATGAAAAAAAAAATAATTTACAATTTTTATAGTGCTTCACATACTTCTTGGACGATGGAGTAAAAGAAGATATAGCAAGGAGCCATTGGGCCCTTCAGTTGCTTTAGAGTGGTTGACATAGTCGGTGAACAGGAGTGGGAATCCAGGTGGCATGTGAGCATTCAGGGATAGAGAACGGTAACACAAGGAGAGAGAATGGGGGAGAGAGAGAGAGAGAGAGAGAGAGAGAGAGAGAGAGAGAAGCAATGACCACAAACATCGGGAAAGCTCTAGCAGGTGGTATGAAGAGGAATCTTTGGGGAAGGGTTACATGTATCATCAGGCTTCTTATAGAGGTTTCCACTTATAGAACTTTCTATACGAAACACCTGGACAGATGTTTGTCTGCTGATGCTCTGCCCCAGCCCTTCCTTTCTAAGCTCTTGTCTGTATCACGGGGGCTGGATATCTGCAAACTACATTTTCAGGACTCTCCTTGCAGCGAATTTCTAGTAAGTTGCTCACAATGGGAGGCACTGGAAAGAGATGGGGAGTGGGAGGAAGGGCAGCCAATATTTGTAGCTGATGTTTTAACCTGGCAGTGACTTTGACCAGTGGCGAGCATGTGCAAGCCTGGGCTCCTGCTGAGGCAGCACAGCTCCCACAGCACCAGCAGCAGGGGTTGCCCCAGCAGCATCATCGGACTTGTGGGCCAACCCCTGCTGTGTCAGGAGTGTAGGCTCCTGGCTTTCTGCAGCAACAGACCTGGGAGGAGCTCAAGCATCCAAAGAACAGCCATTTGGGACTGAGGTCACACCATTTCTCTTTCATTTCCTTGGCCCCATGAATGGTCCTCGCATCCTGAAATTGCTGACAGCAGTAAGTTCTGCAGTTACCAATCTCTGGACACCTCATCCCTTTCTGTTGTTGTTGTCCCTCCTTTTTTTCCTTTTTGCTACTTTTTGGGTTACTTTTACAGTGGGGCCTTGACTTAACGAGTGTCCTGACTAACGAGTTTTTCGAGATACGAGCCGTCTCTCGGCTGATTTTTTGCTTTGAGTTGTGAGCTAAAATTCGGGTTACAAGCCAGCTTCAGATACCCCACCGCTAGTTGGCGCAGCGAGCGTCACAGTGAACGCCACAACATCAGCCCAGCATCACGTGTCTCACTCGTTCACTTTTTGATTTGACATACGAGTAATTTGAGTTACGAGCTCCGTCACGGAACAAATTAAACTCGTAAGTCAAGGCCCCACTGTATATCTAATCCAATTTTTTCTAATCCAATCTGTTGGAAATAGCTAGAGTTGCTTTTGTTTTCCTAATGGACATGAGTAGACATGGCAATGCATGGTACTCCTATGTTCTGATCTCAAAAATATTGCAGAAAAGTTGTATGTTATCCATTAAATGTTCAGCTGTTTCTATGAAAGTGGCAGTATGCAAAGACTAGTGTATGTGGGGGTCCTAGAATCTGTCAGCTTATATTTTTATTTTTCCAGTTTCCTTAGAGTCTATGAATAGTGCACATAAATAGTATTTGTTGATTAAGTAGTAATGCATTTTTATCTTGGAACTCATTGTGTTGCTTTCTTAGCGCAGGTTGCTTCTATGTAGAACGTACACATATAGAAAAGGCAGGTTGCTCTCGATGCCATGTGATTTAAAGGTGTGAAACTATCTGCTCCAAGACATCGCTTAGGTTTAATAGCTGTGTATTCTACAGTGAACGAAATATCTATAAACTATTACTATATTAAGTTATATCTACATATTACTAGCTTAAAGAACTATTATAAAATTTTTACTAAACCATACAACCAAAATAATTATGTGCCATCAGATAGCATTATCCTTTTTTTTATTAATGCTCACCCTCGGATATTTTTCCATTGATTTTTTTTTAGAGAGAGTGGAAGAGAGAGAGAAAGACACACAGAGAGAAACACATTGATTGGTTGCCTCCTGCAAGTGCCCCGACCAGGGCCTGGGCCAGGGAGGAACCTGCAACTAAGATACGTGCCTTTTGCCAGAATCGAACCCGGGACCCTTTGGTCTGCAGGCTTACACTCTATCCACTGAGAAAACCGGCTAAGGCACATAGCATTATCTTTAATAAATATTATGATGATGAGAGAAGGAGAGACAAGTCTCATCAGTGAAGGAAAGGTCTAAGAAAGTCTCAGTTAAGGGGAACTCTATAGGCAAAGCTCCATTGAGTAACTTTCAGATGGGGCAAAAGAGGATCAGACCCCCAGCCTCACTGGAGAGGGGAGTGATGCCAGTTAAAGAGATGCCTAACATAGAAATATAGAACAGACTGTGGAATCTCAGAGGGAAGGCTGAAGTGGGTGGGAAGAGATCAACCAAAGAACTTATATGCATATATGCATAACCCATGAACACAGACAATAGTGTGATGAAGGCCTGGGGCAGGGGGTGCAGGAGGGCTAGAAGAGGTCAATGGTGTAGGAAGGGGGACATATGTAATACTTTCAACAATAAAGATTTAATTAAAAAATAAGTGATACCTAAGATGCCCATTAACAAAACTTCTTCATGTTAAAAATTTTTTATTTTTTATTTTATTTCAAAAAAGTTCTTGGCTCAGGGATTGAGCATCAACCTGTGAACCAGGAGGTCACGGTTCGATTCCCAGTCAGGGCACATGCTCGGGTTGCGGGCTCAATCCCCAGTGTGGAATGTGTAGGAGGCAGCCAATCAATGACTCTCTTGTCATTGATGTTTCTCTCTCTCTCTCCCTTTCCCTTCCTCTCTGAAATCAATAAAAATATATTTTTAAAAAAGAAAGTTCATGTTAAAATAACTATTTTATTTGGAGGAATAACATTGTTTTTATCAATTTATACATAAGAACTTTTCAGGTAAAATAGTATTGAGCAGATTGCAGCTAGGAACAGGGCCAGCTGAGTCTTGAACAGGGAACTCAGAAAAGAAAAGAGGAGGGAAGACAGGGGAAGGGAAAGCAGAGGAGGGAAACAGAGGGGGTCTGTCACTTGACTATCAGGGATGCTGCTAGATCACAAAATTGTGACTTGATTTCTGGGAGTGTACATGTTCATATGTAATTGATCTGTCCAATCTTCATAATGTGTCTGTTACCACTAATTAGAAATTTTCCTAGCGACTAGAATTAAGTGTGATTGTAAGGTGTGTGAGCATGTGCACATATGGGGAGGGTGCGATATATATGTATCCAGCTAGCAGATCATTTCCAGGTGGTCTGGCAGCAGTATACCCTGTGAACATAAGGAGGATCCTGGAACCATTTGCTTGGGCCATATGTGGGCTGCGATTGAACAAGGTTGTACATTTATTACAATGCAGGGTGCATAGAGTGGTTTAGCTTTATCTGTTCAGGGATGCACAGAGGTGGTAAGGGGCACATAGAAGTCATTCTGGGAGCCAGGAGACAGCGTTGGGGACAGTGGGGGCCCGCAAAGGATGAGGGGAGACTTTTGAAAGAGAGGACACTGGGAAAATAAAGGGAGATGATGGGGAAAACCAGGCCCCATCAGTTCATCTGTGTGACTCAGCACAGATGTGTATTCACGGAAAAGCAGGATAAAAGTTATTTTTCGGTGTTGATTCTGATGATGTTGATGATGATTTTGAATATAAACATACCATGATTATAATGATCTATTCTAAGATTACGTGGGGGGAAAATCTCTGATGCTCTTCACCAATTGGAAGTTAAGAAAACTCAGTATATCCTCAGTCTATCTTTTTATTGATTGAATGATTGGAAGGAAATCAGTATAAAATCTATTTTTTAAAATCTTTCACAGCCTTGATAATATTTTAAATCTCATTTGGAAAAATTTTTATCCCAAATTGTATTCTAGTCTTCATAGTAATATACTCAATGAGTTTCAAATATTAATGGAAATAAGGAAAGATGCATAACTTGAAACATATACATGGCATTTATTGTCTTATTTCTGAAAACAAACAAAAGGTCCTGGAAGAAAAGTAAACTTGAGATTACGTTTTGAGCTGCTCCATTGTTCCAGAGCCCTGTAGGAGGCCAGGCGGAGGGAAGGTGGAGGGAAGTGCTACGGCATGGGAAACGGAGGAACATTCCAGAAGCCCAGAGAACCTTGACTGTCCACACATGCTGCTTTCTGCTAAGTCTGCTCTCTCCTGCCAAGTCCCTTCTCCCAGATCTGCATCTCTCTAATTAAAAGGGTAGGGGAGCATTCAGGTTGGTACCAGTCCATGCAGGGAGCAGGGATAACTAGCTTGCTTTGTTCCTAAACGTTCCAGGCCTTCCTACATAAGCACAGACGAATGGGGGGAAACGGGGGCCACAGAGCATATCCCCTGTGTCTTCCCCTCCCTACCATCCCAGCTCACACCCAACACCTTTCTTAGTGGGTGCTGGCTTGCACTCCTCTTGCCATTATCATTTTTATGCAAGTGCTGGGAGATTTAAATGAGGAATTTCAGTGACGCAACCCAGGAAGCAGGATTGTGGGAGGGTGGAAAGCAGAGATAAGCAGTGTGAGTTGTTTTGCCCTGGAAGAGGTCAGAGATTTCACCGGAGGGGGTCTTTTCTGTCATCCAGCCAACTTCCTCTCTCCACTGGCCATGATCTCAGCTTTTCTCTGGGCACCATGTTCTACCGCATCTTGTGTTCTTAGAGAATAATCACCGTATTTGCCCACTTGAAAAACATTTCTGTCTCTACCTTCCTAAAAGTGAGGTTCAAGGTCAAGGACGTTGGGACCCTTGGCTCCAGGGTGACTGCATTGTCCTCTCGACTGTGGATGAGCATGTCCATCCTCTACTGTCAGCACTTTTCCTTCTGCATTTCATATGCCGAATATTTCTAGGAAGAGCATAAAGGCCTTAGTCACCTTGACTCTGTGTGATCTGTGAGATAAAGGGCAACGGCCTGTGTAAAATATTAACATGCATTTCCTGTTATATTTTTTGGTGTCTAAGCCCCAATCTTATTCTCAGAATCAGTAGTACAACATCTCAAAAAGGCCTCGGAACTGCATTTGCCTGCCAAGGTACCTCGCAGAATATGTCTCCCATTTGTTATTCAGATCGTCCGTTCTATTTGCAATTGCTATTTACTGATTCCCATCTGTTAGAGGTTTTCCTCGTACCCAGTGGCGGTGGAAGCAGATTGTGAATGTAACCGAAAATGTTTCCTTGGCACACAGATGGAGTATTTGTTTTCATCGACAAGGTGTAACATTTATGAGATAAAAATGAATTTTTGCCATCTCATTTATTTTCCTTCCATCTATTCAGGACATTTATTGGTGTCTAGGTGTCTATACAGTAACCTCAGGGAATTAAAGATGGAAAAACAACTCTGGGAAAGTCCATTGAAGCATGCTGACTAAAACTTTCAGGGAAATAGTAGATTTAGAGGGTGGAGATTTGGAGAATCGGATGGCAGTGGAAATTCATAGTGTGTTGTGTGCTGCTATAATGATCTATTTTTAGAAAATAAAGGAGTATTATTTTTAAAAAGCAATTTCCCTGTTCAGCAATGATAAATAAATCATTTTCTTACAAATGAGGCCGAAGTCAATGCTTTCAAATGAGAAAAAAAATCAATCCCATTTTTTCTTAACAATGATCATATATTTGATGAGCATTTATCATGATAATGATTCTTAAAATCTTATTTCTTAGTGCCTTCATGAGTCGTAGAATACATTGAACATAAAATGCTAGATAATTTTTGAGATTAGATGCTGTTTCTATAAACTTATCATGTTTGATAAGCAAACCGAGGGTACCAAATTCACTAGCTTATAGAGATATTGGGAAGATGCCCCCAAAATTGGCAAAAAAAGGGAAGTTGAAAAGTAGTAAAGAAGAAGTGAGGTTGAAACAAACTCTCTGATCAGTGGGAAGACACTATATTTCCTCAAAGGAAATGAACATGAGAGCAACATTTTCATGAGATCATCTTTGTAACCGGAGAGAAAAAGGGAATACAAGGAATGTGTTCTATCCCATTTGTAACCCAGAGCACCTCATTAATTCATTATATGGGGCTAAAAATAGAAAGGCATGTTTATAGGATGCATCCCACTTTGCAATTTGGAAAATAATAGGTGCAATTTGAAACAACCCAAGGCTAAAGGAACTATGGTATATAGTCAAGATGAACTTAACTGATACTATTAGTGTCTCTTCAGGGACACAGTATAGGAAAGCACCTACTATATAGTCTATCTTCTTGTAACCGTGTTATTCAGTCATTTCTCTGCCTCTTGGAAACCTTTGCCTTCATCTGAGAGACCATTTGCCCAGAGCTAGTTTCCCATCTGATTAATTGGTTTAGGAATAAGGGTGAGACAAGGGCCAGGAGAAAGTGGGGCTCTGAGATAGCCTCTATAAGAAATGTCCCCTTGGTGACCATATTTTCTAACCAAGCAGGACAATAAATGTGTGCTTTCAAATTTTCAAAAGCAAAACTTCTCATACTAAAATAAATATTTATAGACAGTACATAGAAATTCAGGATTTTTTTTCCTGTCAGTTTGATTAATGCCATTGGACTTTTGTAAGCCACCTCGTAATTGACTGGGGTCAGAGTATCTGCAGGGACAGCCCTGCACATTCCTAACCCGGCTTCATGGGGCACTGGTATTTAGAGAGCTCTTTGAGGTCTGTTTTCCACTGACCTTTTTATTTATTTGTTTTTGTTATTATTATTTTTATTGGGGTAAGATTAATCAACATGTACATATAGATTTCATAAGATCCTGTTAATTGCTTGTACAGTAAGCACTAAAAGTTGAGCCTGGAAAAATCGAAGGCACTGAAGGGAACAGATGAAGTTTACACTCACAAGAGCACAGCCAGGATGAAACAAATAGCAGGAACCATGCCAAATGCAGACCAGGTGGAGACACGGGAACATTTGTTAGGAGACTTCAGTGGAAAGGAAGTGGACTCATGCCCTTTGACCCCAAGGGTAACTGCGGGACAGTAGTCATCTCCAGGAGCCCTTTTCTGAAATTACTGGGACTCTTGATACTTCAAATGTCCCAAAACAGGATCAATAATCAATTCATTGGACATTTCTAATGTCAAGGTTCTGTTTCCTCTTCTGAAATTTCTTTTTACTATGAAACTTACACTCTTTAAAATTCTGTTTACAAAAATCTGAGATGAGGTCAGATTTCAATATATAAGGAGAAAAATGCAGGAGTGACTTCCTTAAAAAGTTATAGAGCCCAATCCCTGATGTTTGTCACATAGCATTCAAAACTTCCTTTCTGTAAGTCGACCTTCAATATTTTCTGCCATTAAAGCAAGGATTAGTGATTTTGCTACTAAATGATTTGGGGCTTAAAGTCTGTTCTGCCAAATTGGAAAACTCAGGAAAATTAACTTTGGCAATAGAAAGTAGACAGCTATTGATAGTGAGCTGTTGAGAAGAAATGGAAAATTTACCGAGCAGAAAAGTCTTTCTTCTTTTTCTTAATAGCTCTTTCACAAGATTGACTTGGGGCCACCATCTCCTTTCTGTGGGGCAGGAAAGAAAGGTTTTTCATGATTAGTAAGGCTTCTGCATTTGTTATCTGACCCTTCAACTGAGCAGAAGAGCTTTGGGGACAAGATCCTTAAGTTGACAAATAATTAGTAATATATATAGGCTCAAAGTATTAATGGGGATTTCTCATCTGTATGTAGAGAACAAATAAATCAGATAAGGGAAGCTGGATCATACTCTTAAGAGGAAATGGGACAAATTGGGAAAATATCCATATCTCTTTCTGTTAACACCACACTACAATACATATGTAGGCTGAGCACACATTTGCAAAATATACCATTACAATCAAATAAGTGTACTGTTCCTCTGATATATATGTAAGGACACATATTTCTGTTACAACATAATCAAGTAAACAGACTCCAACAGTACTGCCGTTCATATAGACGCTGCCATTATGTTGCCATTCAACACCCAGGCCATAATTTCCAGTTTTGTCCTCTTGCCTTGCTATAGTGATTGAGCTTTAAAATGCAAATCTGCTCTAGTCATTCTCCCTGAGGACACAGACCAGATTCATTGTAGAACTGCTGCCCCTTCCCATTCTGGTCCGACCCACTGGTTTGGTCTTATCACTCGTCCTATTTTCTGCTCCAGCCGTAAGGAAATTCTACTGATTTCTCACACTGTCCCTTGTCTCAAGGATTTCACATATACTGCAGTTCTCTCCTCTGACCCTCCCTGTCCTGGAGCTAACACAGTTATTTATCCCTCAAGTTTCACCTTGAACATCACCTTTTGGAGGAGGTGTCCCCTCCCAGAGCAGACCAGTCAGGTCACCTATGAGTGTTCTTGTGTCAGTCCTTTATTTTTTTGTAGCACAAATTATATTTATTTAGTATATGGCTTTCCTATCTTTAAGCCTCTGAGCTGCATGAGGGCAGGTATTCAATATGTACTTATTGGATAAACAGATGCATGTGAATTTATTCTATTTATAATCATTGGTCTACTCAGTCTCAGAATCAACCAAGATACTAAGTTCAAGTTAATTTATTTCTCTGCAGGCCTTGGCTGCACCAGATCTCAATGAGTCAGGCTACACAAGGCAGCTGATGAGAGATGGTAGTTCCTTAATGCAGCCAATGTTTTTATTTTTTTATTAAATATATTTTTATTGATTTCAGAGAGGAATGGAGATGCAGGGGGAGAGAGAGAAAGAGAGAGAGAAAGAAAGAGAGAGGAGAGAGAGAGATGATGAGAGTCATTGATCGGCTGCCTCTTGCACGACCCCTACTGGGGATCGAGCCTGCAACCCCAGGCATATGCCCTGACAGGGAATTGAACCATGACCTCCTGGTTCATAGATAGATGCTTAACCACACTGGCTCGGCTTTGATGCACCGAATGTTTAGGGTGTTCCCCCCATGTGGAAAGCACCATGATAGACACTGAAACAACAGAGAGGAAGAGGGATAGAAAAACCTCTCTCTCTGCAATGAGTTTCCAGGTAGGTGGAGGAGAGAGCCATGTAAGGCAGAAGCATAAGAAAGAAAGATTGGAATGCATGCTATGATGCTGGCACAGCAGTGCACCCTGGGAGATTGAAGGAAGGAGGTTAATACTGACAGAGGCGGATGGCAGAAACTGCAGACAACATGCCACCTGAGATGGATCTTGCTAGGTGATGTAGAAGAAAAATAAGATAAAGATAGAACAAGCGACAGCTGAGTTGTGAATTGTCTTAACATTGTACGAAAATAAGTTCAGGGAATAAAAGTACTCTCTTGAGTCTGGAGCACAGGATGTCTGAGCAGAAGGATTCGGAAAGAAACTAAGACAGGTGGATTGGGGCCAGATTGTGCAGAACTACAAGACCTTGAAAAAAAGACTAGAACTTTTAACGTTATATATACTGCAGGCAAAACAAAGCTACTTACTGTAGGTTTTGTGTATATTGAATATTTAGCTAAGCTACTCCCTGGTATTGCTGCCTCAGCATGCATTTTGTTTGGCCAAGTGACCTGCAGTGACCTGCATCTGATAGTCACAAGCAAATGTAAGTTCTGTTATGAATCCCTCAGTCACCCTTGTGAAAACCAGTGTCTGTTGTCCTTCAGCCCCTGCATGCCTTATGCACCCCTTTGATAAGATCCCCTGGTAACTTACCAAAACCTTGCTCTTTTGGCTTGAATTGATCAAGTTGGCCTTAGCCACTGATCCTAACAAAGGTATGTCCCCCAAGTCCTGCCTTTCTCTCTGTACTGTGCCTTGTCCTCCTCCTGTTACCCCTGGAGGCATGCCAGATACTTCCTCCACGACCTACGAGGAATACATTTCTCTATTGCAATTTCTCCTGTGGTCTTTGTTGAGCTATGCTCACCATCCTGCACCTTGTGCTCCACTTAAGAAGGAGTAATTTGAAAAATTCATAGCAGTGTGTGTGTGTGTGTGTGAGTGTGTGTGTGTTTAGGAAGACAGAGCGTGTTTATTTCTTTCTCCAGATATCTAATTCATTTATTCCACCACCATTTTTTTGATGAGTAATTATGGATCACTTTTCTAAGACGATAGATATATTTGCTTCTTTCCTTCTGTGGGAGGGGACGATAAATACATAAAATGAGCACAATAATTATCATGGTTATAGGAGAGTGATTGGGGCATGGTTATAGGCAACTTTAGACACAGTGGCCAGAAAAGGGCCTTTGGGTGCTAGCAGGAGTTTAGTTTCCTAAATGCATGGGTCCATGAGAAGATGTCCACTATAGTAATTCTTCTGGCTTAAGAAGAATCAAGAATGACTTAAATCATTGATTAGATAGAAAAATAGCATCTTGTCTTAACCCCTTCCGGTTTTTCTCTTTTGACCCAACCTGTCTGATGTCTATGTTATCTTCTCTCTTTTCCTGCTTCCTCCATGAACTAAGCTGCTCAGCATCCTCTGCCCTTATGAGGTTGTATCTGAGGGAAGGCCTTAAATTTGGGGTAAGTTTAATTTAGGTTGGAAAAAAGTAGGATAGCTGATTATAATCCTTAAACAAGCTGAGATTTTCAAAAAATAAAGATAAAATGTTTATTACTATCTCTTAGACCTGAAACCTAGGTCTACTTTGAGTCAGCAGGTTTTCTATATGTTGAGAAGTTAAAAATCTAGAATTTTATGCAAAACCCTTGATTTTTAATTGTTGGCAATTAATTTGAACACGTAAATATACTGTGCCTCCCCGAAGAGCAGAAACAAGACAAATCAATCAAGACAAACAATGAGGGCCAGAGAGAGGCCACATAAAGGGTTGAAGAATGGATTAGAGACAGGAGCCGAAGTAAGGTCCCCGGCTAAGACCTGTAATA
The DNA here is from genome assembly GCF_000147115.1 of Myotis lucifugus. Taxonomy (NCBI): domain Eukaryota; kingdom Metazoa; phylum Chordata; class Mammalia; order Chiroptera; family Vespertilionidae; genus Myotis; species Myotis lucifugus. The sequence goes on along the minus strand of NW_005871150.1, from coordinate 1,090,740 downwards.
GGCCAAGCAGGGGCCACTGAGGACAAAGGCAGCGTGAATACCAACATGGAAGTCCATGTTAGATAAATCCTACTGGAGCCCTAGAGAGAAGTGATACTGAACTTGAGTTTGGTGAATGGGAGAAGGGCAGTGCCAACAACTGCCCCACTGAACCCAAAGAAAGAGCAGGACCAACGAGGAAAGTGATCTCTGAACGGGCCGATTCCCTCTCATGCTCCAGCAGCGTGTTTAACTTGTGTGTAACTACATGCTCCAGGATTGGCAGTGCACCCCCAGATCATGGGCACTGGTGCCCTCTGTTGGTACAAAGAAACACAGTGACATGGGGCCTGCATACTATGGTATATTCTATAAATCTCAAAGAATTAGAAGAAATGTTTTTAAATATTAAAAAGGAAAATCATTTGACTAATAAGAAAGGTAAAAAAATTGACCTTAGAGTGACTTACACTGTTTAAAAAAAAAGAGGCTGCAATTTTTTTGGTTACTGAAGAACATTTTAAATGAGCCAATATTAAAAAGAGTAGGTCTCCTCAAAGCAAACAAGGAAACACTAATCTCCCTCCTAATTAAATGAGTGTATAATTTTATGAACGAATAAAAAAAGCAGAAAAGAGTTCTACTTTTAAATAGAATTGCTGGTAATATGAGTATGATCCAAATATGGAAGACTTGATATTGAAAGTGTTCACGTTCCCAATTCTATAAATTTTCCCCACTAATTGTAGATACTATTTTATGTATCTTTAAAAAAGAGATTCTTACTAGAGGTAACAACGGTTGTCAAATTATCCAAATTTGCACTCTTGGTTTTCAATGTTCAGGTCCCTCCAGAGACAATTATTCTTCGCAATGAGGAACACGAGTCTCACAGGATCCACGCAAGTCTTCACTTTGATTTACAAGCTTCCGTGTTAATTAAACTATTGCCAGCTACACTAACAGTCTGGAAACCCTTTGACAAATACCAGCGGAAATGACAGACTTGGCACATGCACAAATAGATGGAGGCTTGCCTGGTTTTTAAAAGGTGTTTTGCAGACTTGGCTATATAATACTTAGTCTATAACTGCTCATTTTATCCTGGAAAACATTGTCTATAACATCCTCCAGAGCAGTTGCCCTGGAGTACAAATGGGCTTTACACAGGAATAAATCAGTTATTGCTGAAAAAAGTGCTATTGAGGAGGGAGCCCCAAAATGGCAGAGGCGAGATTATTTCCACCCACTCCCCCCATCTCCCCACTTTAGTCTTCCTTTAAGAGTGGCATTTCTCTGAACTCCTGTCTAACTTGTGGGCCCATCCCTCCTCTTCCCAGGGACCTATATATCAAGGGAGTTTGATCATTGCCATTGCCCCAGCTGTCTCTTAAGCACAATCATTCACTAAATTTTGATTTTACTTTTTAAACAGCCTACATCTTATCATGCCAGCAGCTAATATTCAATGTTATGTTGTACATTCTAAAAATGGGCTTAGAAAACTGTTATACTACATATTGGGTGATGGAGTAGTTTTTAAGTAAGAAAAACCTTGCATTCGTTCATGGGTGTGCCACTTGCTGGAGATGTGATTATGTCTACTCAATCAATCCATATTTTGTTTTATCATATTGATGCATTTTTAAAACAATAGAAGCCCAAAATAGTAAAGTTAATGCAATTATTAGTGAAACCTTGATACCACTAGTTGTTTCTGTGTAAAAATCAACAAAAATGAGAAAACAGCTATATTGATTTAAAAAAAAGAGAGGACTCAAATAACTAAAATCAGAATTACAAGAGAAGCTTAATAATACTTTTCAAAAAATAAAAAGGATAAGAGTACTATGAACAATTGTATGTCAACAAATTGGCCAACCCAGATGTAATGGACAAATCCACCAAGACTGAATCATGAAGAAATAGAAAATCTAAACAGACCTATAACTAATAAGGAAATTAAATCTGAAATAAAAAACTTCCCAACATAGTAAAACCCAGGACCAGCTGATTTTACCCTTGAATTCTATCAAACATTCAAGAAGAATTAGCACCCATCCTTCTCAAAGTCTTCTAAAAAAATTAAAGAAGAATGAATACTCCAAACTCATTCTATTAGGTCCACATCCCTTTGATATCAAAGTCAAAGACACTACAAGAAAAGAAAGCTATAGACCAATACCCCTGGTAAATATTAATTTAAAAATTCTCAAAATATACTGTCAAACAGAATTCTACAGCATATTAATTTATACACCAGCTCGGCCAGTGTTGCTCAGTGGTTGAACATCGTCCCATACACCAAGAGGTCACTGGTTCCATTCCTGGTCAGGGCACATGCCCAGTTTGCAGACTCAATCCATAGTTGGGGATGTGCAAAAAGCAGCCAATCGATGTTTCTCTCTTACTGATGTTTCTGTCTCTCTCTCCCTTCCTCTCTCTCTAAAAATCAGTAAAAAAAACATTTAAAAAAAGATTTATACACCAAAAACAAGGTGGCTTTTATTTCTGTAATGCAAGAAAGATTCAGCATATGAAAATCAATCAAGGTAATACATCACATTAACAGAATGAAGGAACAAAAAACAAAACACTTGATCATCTTAATCGATATAAACAAAAGATTTGACAAAATTCAACATCCTTTCAGAATAAAAACAATTTACAAAGTAGGAATAGAAGGAAACTATCTCAACATAATAAAAAGCCATCTATGAAAAACCCATAGCTACTATAACATCATACTCAAAGGTAAAAGACTGAAACTTTCACTCAAATATCAGGAACAAAAGAAAGATGCCTATTTTGCTACTTCTATTCAATACAGTATTGGAAGTCTTAGCCAGAACAATTAATTCACGAAAAAGAAAAAAAAAGTCATCCCAATTAAAAAGAAGCCGTAAAATTATTTCTGTTCAGAGATGACATAATTTTATATGTAGAAAACTCTATAGTTCAACAGTGACAACAAAACCCGTTAAGAACTAATAAAATTAAATACTGTAATTATGAATATCACTACGCCAAATACATACAAAATGATTACGATGTTCACTTTTATAACTTTTATGTTATGCATATTTGCCACATTTTTAATATTTTAAAAATTATAAACTTTAAGAAATTTAGCCAATACAAATTGATGAGACAGTATGGTGTTATGAAAAGAACCAGCCCTTTAAGCTAGAAAGACCTAATGTATGTATTTGGCATAGTGATATCCATAATTACAGTATTTAATTTTGTTGCAATGAGTTTATACATTATATGTATTATTATCTAAATGTATTACATTTTTTAATTTTAATTTCTTTATTGTCTAAAGTTTTACATATGTCTCCTTTTTCCCCAATTGACTCCCCCACAGCCATTCCCACCCCGGGCAAGCCCCCACCGCCCCAGTGTCTGTGTCCTGTATTATAATTTTTAAAAGTAAGTCTATTTGGAAGAATATCTTTAGGTTTTGCTAGCAATGAAAATATATAACCAAATTGTTAAACAAAGGGACTGTTTCAATTTGCATTCCTCTATGGGGACATGAATAGGATAATACCAAGGTGCTCATTTTACTACAACACTGTCATATATCAAAATTCTGACTCAGCTAATCACAACTTTAAAATCAACATATTTCATATGAATGGGAATCTTCATCTCTTTATATACTATTTCCATTTATGTCTTGCCTGATTATGTCCTTTGGTCAGGCTTATAATGGATTATTTATTTTTTTCTTATTGATTTTCATGAAATCTTTATATATCAAGAAATTAGTCTTATTGTGTATTTGTGTTGTTCATCTTTTCTCCAATTTATCCCTTTTAAAAACATTTTAATGCTTTTTACTATACAGATATTTTAGTGGGAAGTCAATGTAACTTAGGGTATGTTTTCTTAAATCACTTCTCATGACAGAATTTGGTGCTTGAGCAGATCACTCTCTATGAAGCTCTTTGTCTTGTTTTTCTTTTTTAATTTAATTTTTCAATGACAGTTTATATCCAATATTATTTTGTATAAATGTCAGGGAATATCATAGTGGTTAGACAATCATATACTTTACAAAATGGTTTCTCTGATATTTCAAGTACTCTCCTGGCCCCATACATAGTTGTCACAATATTATTGACTATATTCCCTATTCTGTATTTTGCATTCCTGTGACTATTTTGTAAATACCGATTTGTACTTCTTAATCCCTTCACCTTTTCACCTAACCCTAACGCCCCTCCCCTCTGGCAACCATCAGTCTGTTCTCTGTATCTATGAGTCTGATTATATTTTGTTTGTTTTTTTATTTAGATTCCACACATAAGTGATATTATACAGGATTTGTCTTTCTCTGTCTGATTTATTCCACTTAGCGTAATATGTTCTAAGTCCATCCAAACTGTTTCAGATGGTAAGATTTCATTATTTTTTATGGCCAAGCAATATTCTATTGTATATATACTAGAGGCCCAGTGCATGAAATTTGTGCAACCCTGGGGGGGATGCTCCCCCAGCCTGGCCTGCACCCTCTCTCAGTTGGGAGCCCTCAGGGGATGTCCGACATGCTTAGCACTGCAGTGGAGGTGGGAGAGGCTCCTGTCACCACCGCTGTGCTCACCAGCTGTGAGCCCGGCTTCTGGCTGAGCGGTGCTCCCCCTGTGGGAGCACACTGACAACCAGGGGGCAGCTCCTGCGTTGAGAATCTGCCTCCTGGTGGTCAGTGCGCGTCATAGTGACCAGTCGTTTCGCAGTTTGGTGATTTGCATGTTAGCATTTTATCATATAGGATACCATCACCTTTTTAAAATTTCTCGGCTCAATTAATTTTAGTCAATGGTCAGGTGAAGATGTTGCAGTTTTTTTTCTCTTTATCTTGGGTTTACTTAGGCA
>NW_005871150.1:987153-1084766 GCF_000147115.1 Myotis lucifugus | reverse complement strand
CAGAACAGCAGGAGGGAGCATGTCAAAAGGCCATACGCAGGCCCCAGGCTCTATCTGCCGCACCAGTTCTGCATCATGTTTCCAGGTGGTATGCAACCATGCATGAATTTAAACTTAAAAGAACAAAAATCTAGAATTTTTTTTACTATACTCAAAATCGTGCCTGCAGTTTTAACATACTTATGGCTTTAAAATAGCATTTTAAGGACCCCAAATGTGTACAATGTCCTGTGTTTTCAATACTCATAAATAAACCTTATGAATATAAATGCAAGACGCATTGCTGATCTGTATTCATACCTACCACGGATTATGTAAATACTGTAGACTGTCAGAACAACACCTAAACTTCAGATGTGATTCCTAATGCCACATACGCTCAATTGTTTTGATTTTTTTTTAGAAAAAAAACAGAACTGTGACAATATTGGAAAAGAAAATGTATTTCCCAGTAAATACAGATTCCTTAACATTTGGCCTCTTTCTACAGCTTCAGAAGACACCAGCACCAGAAGGTTACATGATTAATCGGAGGCTTTGTGTGGGAGCAGGGAGGGACCCTGAGAATCTTTATGAAATGGGCAGCGACATTACCTGCTGAGGGTACAGAATGCTGACAAAAGGTAAGAGACTGGAGGGAGAGGAGCTTTGATATGACATCTGAAGGTTATCAGAGGTTTCTAATCAAATACACATCCTTTTATGCACAATGTCAAGAATGGCCCCTGACTGACAGCGATGCATTCGCAGTAACAATGCTCACCATGGCCTGTGTGCTTTGTTCCCCTTGTGTTTAGCATCCTGGAAGTTAAAACGAGGACCAACAACAAAATAATAAGTAAGTAAAATAAAATAAAATAAAATAAAATTGTCATTTTCAAGTTAGCCTAACTGGTTGGTCCACAACCCAATTAAAAAGTTAGGATGCCATATCAGCCACTTTTTGGGCAATTTCTCCTGTGATTTTCTCTGAACATATGCATATTTTTCACTTAATGCAAACAAATTTCAACATAAAATTGCATATTTTAATATAAATCTTTAATTTCCAGTGTTCTACTTTGGATGTAATTTTATGTAAAAGCATGCATACAATATTTCTGGCTTAAGCCACTATTTTGCTTCATCTCTGGGCAGTGTGTTTAAGGAAGTCAATTTATGAAACCTTGTGGGAATACTTTTCTCAGGTGAACTGTGTATCAGTAGCTTTGTGGTTTTTGAAGGAACATTTTGGCATTCAGGGCCATTCCTAGTGCTGTGCAAAGCAGTCCTGAGTGCTTTCTGGGGAGCAAGACTACTTCATTTGCATGTGGACACATTATATGAATACTAGAGGCCCAGTGCATGATTCGTGCTCTGGATGGGGGGTGGGGGGTGCGCCTCAGCCTGGCCTGCACCCTCTTGCAGTTCAGGATCCCTCTTGCAGTCTGGGACCCCTTGCTCCTTACTGCCCGCCTACTCGCTTCCCCTTACCGCTTGACTCACTGCTCCTTACCACTGCTGTGAGGTGGGAGAGGCTCCTGCCACTGCCGCTGCACTTGCCAGCCTTGAGCCTGGCTTCCGGCTGAACAGTGCTCCCCCGTGGGAGCGCATTGACTACTAGGGGGAAGCTCCTGCATTGAGCATCTGCCCCCTGGTGGTCAGTGCACATCATAGTGACCTGTCATTCTGATCGTTCCGCTGTAACGGTCGCTTAGGCTTTTATAATATAGACTAGTGGCCTGGTGCATGAAATTCGTGCACGGTGGGGGGGGGGGGTGTCCCTCAGCCCGGTCTGTACCCTCTCCAATCTGGGACCCCTCAGGAGATGTCCGACTGCCGGTCATCCCACAGGGATCAGGCCTAAACTGGCAGTCGAACATCCCTCTCGCAATCTGGGACCACTGGCTCCTAACCACTCACCTGCCTGCCTGCCCGATCACCCCTAACCACTCTGCCTACTGGCCTGCTCGTCCCCAACTGCCCCCCCTTGCCAGCCTGCTCGTCCCCAACCGACCCTCCTGCCAGCCTGCTTACCCACAACTGCCCTCCCCTGCTGGCCTGGTCGCCCTCCACTGTCCCCCCCTTGTCAGCCTGATCACCCCCAACTGCCACCCCTTCCGGCCTGCTTGCCCCCAACTATCCTCCTTGCTGGCCTGTTCCCTCCAACTGCTCCCTCTGCTGGCCTGATCACCCCCAACTGCCCTCCCCTCCTGGCCTGATCACCCCTAGCTGCATTTGCCTCAGCCCCGCCACCATGGCTTTGTCCGGAAGAATGTCCAGAAGGTCTCCTGGTCTAATTAGCATTTTACCCTTTTATTAGTACAGACTAGAGGCCTTGTACACAAAAATTTGTGCACTTGGGTGGCTCCCTCAGCCTGGCCTGTGCCCTCTCACAGTCTGGGAGCCCTCAGGGGATGTCCTACTGATGGCTTAGGCCCACACCCCATGGGGAGCGGGACTAAGCCACAGTCTGGCCTCCATCTGCAGGAGGCGACCAGGCAGGCCAATCAGGGGACGGCGCCACCCCATCACCTCGCTGTTGCCACTGCCACTAGCCTCCCTCTGTGGGAGGCATTTGGGCGGCCAATCAGGGACAGCACCAGCTGGCGCAGCCCCGCCCTCTCCCCATTGCCCCTATGACTCCATTGGTCACTGCTGCTTCCCCCCCACATCGCCATCCCCTCCCTCTGCCTGCTGGCACTCGCCTTGGCTGGCCTGGTGCTGCCTGCTCACCGGCCACGCCTACCACTGGCTGGTCGTTCCACCGTTTGGTCGATTTGCATATTATGCGTTTATTATATAGGACTAGAGACCTGGTGCATGAAATTCATGGACTTGGGGGGTGTCCCTCAGCACAATCTGGACTGCTCGCCTGCCTGACTGCCTGCCTGATTTCCCCTAACCGCTTCTACCTGCCAGCCTGATCACACCCTAACCACGCCCCTGCCAGCCTGATCAACTCCTAACTGCTCCCCTGCCAGCCCAATCACCCCCAACTACCCTCCCCTGCTAGCCCAGTCACCCCCAACTGCCCTCCCCTGCTGGCCTGGTCACCTCCAACTGCCCTCCCCTCCTGGCCTAATTGCCCACAACTTCCCTTTCCTGCTGGCCATCTTGTGGCGGCCATCTTGTGCCCACATGGGATGGCCATCTTGTGCGAGGGCATGATAGTCAATTTGCATATTACCTCTTTATTATATAGGATGTACTAGAGGCCTGGTGCATGAAATTCATGCATGGGAAGGGTCCCTAGGCCTGGACAGCAATCAGGGCCTATCTGTGGGGCAACTGGTGGGACAATCAGGGTCCCCACTAGCACCCACCTTGGCCAGTCTGGCATCACCCACTTGCTGGCCCCACCCCCTGCCACCACCTCCAGTAGCCTCCCTGTCTGGGGTGACCAGCGGGGTAACTGGGGGGCCCCCACTGGCACCTGCCTTGGCTGGCCTGGGGCCTGCGGGCTGGGGGAAGCTCCTGCATTGAGTGTCTGCCCCCTGGTGGTCAGTGCACATCATAGCGACCAGTCATTCCACCGGTTGTTCAGCGGTTTGGTCAATTTGCATATTAGGCTTTTATTATACAGGACTAGAGGCCTGGTGCACAAAAATTTGTGCACTCTGGGGGGGTGTTCCTCAGCCCAGTCTGTGCCCTCTCAGAGTCTGGGAGCCCTCAGGGCTATCCGACTGATGGCCTCTGTGGGAGGCGACCAGGCAGGCCTATCAGGGGACAGCACTGGACAGCGAGCAGCTGGTCCCCCCCCCCCCGATCACCCCTCTGCTGCTGCTGGTCACTGCAACCCCGCCTCCCCACCATCGCCATCCCTTCCCTCTGCCCACTGGCACATGCCTTGGCTGGCTTGGCACCGCCTGCTCGCTGGCCCTGCCCCCTGCCGACCTGTTGTTCTGCTGTTCAGTCTTTTTGCATATTATGCTTTTATTATACAGGATATTTGGAATAACCATTGAAACATTTCCGTATTCTATGCTAATTCACAGGGTGGAGATTTTCAGCTATTTTTAACTTACCAGTTATTTCTTTGTGGGGGTGTGGTAAATGTTTTCAGTTTCTTAATGCAGCTCTTTTCCCTTCTTCCAGCTCTATGTTAGTGACAGAGAGAGCAAAGGATGCCAGCTATCTTAATGCAAACCTGGCAAGCGGTGATGCTCAATTCCAGTGATTGCTGAATGGTGATCATCGCACCCATTGAATTATTTCTGGTGTCATACAGAGCACATGCCTTTGAACAGACAGGAAATCAAGGCATTGCTGACATTCTAGTCAAGATTCTAGAAATGCAGGATTGCATCTCTGTTTCTAAGCAATGTCTTCTCTCTCAGCTCTTAGGACTCTGCAGATTCCCCTATTTTTTCTATGTCACTTAGTCTTTCCAGTTCGTCTTCCTGGACAGGATCTAAGATGAGCCCCAGGCTGACACGCTATCTTTCTGCCCTTCTGGCACGTCAGGGCTCAAGATGAGCAGCACTCAAACACATGTCAAAGGGCATGGGCTCTAGGGACAGGTGTCAGCAGGTCACACAAAGAGTTAAATATGACCAAACAACATCCTCCAGAGTAGAGATACCTGCTGTTGACTGAATGCTTGTTTCCCATAAAATTCATATGAGGCCTCAATCCCCAGTGTTGATGGTATTTGGAGTTGGAGACTTTAGGAGATAATTAGGTTTGGATAAGGGCATTAGGGTGGGGCCCCATGGTGGGAATGGTGCTTTTATAAGGGGGTGAAGACACCCAAGTGTTCTCTCTCCCACCCCTCCCCCACCCCACCTCTCATGTTCCTACACAGCACAACAGAGGATTAGGTGATACCAATGCAGCAACTCCAGAGTGACCTCCTCCCCTCAACCAAAACCACTGTGTGTATTTCAAGACCCACTCATTTCCTGCCACAGATGAAGAGTCCTCCTCATAGACACAGCCAATACTTTGGGGGAAATGGGACCATGAGAGGGAAATGAAATACTAGGTATTTTATCTAAACACCCCTCAGTTATCCCAAAGCAATCATTTAAAATCTAATAGGGAGTTATATTTTAAATAGACCCAATATTTAAACTGAAGGAATCTCAAAGGAATAATATATGATTGGGACCCATACCCTAAATGAACAACCCATAAGGTAAAGGCTAAATCCTTTTTGATAAAGTAAGGCTGACTACATGGCATGTTTTGCAGGAGCAGTGAGCTAAGGGAAGTGTTTCCTGGAACACACGCTAGAGAGGGGGCTCCATTAAGTCAGAAGAAGCTTCTTTGAATCTAACTGCTGGCCAATGTTTTTCCACCGATACTGAAATACCCTCTTGGGGATTTTTCCGACTTGTTACTATGGATGCTGTTTGCTAACATTGACTGTTTTCCCTAACTGCTTATAGAAACTCCATGCTGTCACCCATCTGTTCTCTCATCAAAGTCGTTTTGGGGCAGCAGTTATGTTAGACATCTTTATGATTGTAGATGTCTCTGCATATAACTGTACATTGTACAGGAGAATGTGGTGCACGGAGCTGAAGAGCAGGTAGAAAAGTACAGCCCTAACTTTTCTTCTTTTGGCAACAATGTGAGATAAAGTTATTATATCTGAAGTAGTTTAAAAATTAGGTCGTAAGCCTGATTTCTCACACTTTACTTTTGTAATACTCATCACACTAAACACTTCTTATTCAAAAATTTTATTCCTCATTATTAGTTTCTCGTTAATTTTGTAGGTGACTTTTTAAAAATTATGTTTTTAATGATTTCAGGGAGGAAGGGAGAGTGAGAGTGAGATAGAAGCATCAATGATGAGAGAGACTCAATGATCAACTGCCTCCTGCACGCCCCTTACTGGGAATTGAACCCACAACCCGGGCATGTACCCTGACTGGGAATTGAACCGTGATCGATGCTCAACCACTGAGACACGCTGGCCAGGCTGTAGGTGACATTTCTTTGTTTGTTGTTTATAATTTTTTATTGTTGAAAGTATTACATATGTCTCCTTTTTCCTCCCATTGATCCCCTCTAGCCTGTTCCCACTCCCTGCCCCTGTAGGTGACTTTTTAATTGCTATGTCCAAGTGGTTGGCACAATGTTTAGTACATGGTAGATACTCAATGAATGTTATTTGAATGAATGAATAAGTAAATGTTTTAATGATATGCCTGTCATTACTGTCACTTATTTTAGGTTTAAGATCAATAAAACATTCATTCTCTGACTCTGTATTCTAAATAGTTAATCCTTGGACTGTAAAGCCCCCATTCCCCTACACTTCAATGTCAAATTATTCCTCCAGCCTGAGAGGGAGTGCCATTCTCCTCTTCATTCTTGGGCCAACCCCAACTCCTGAATCTGGATATGTCATCCTGCCTCCTGGGATACTTGCCTCATTCATTGTATTTTCTTTCTTCCAAATCTGTAATTTCTTGTCTACTCAATATAAACACAAGATAATTTTTAAGTTATAAACATTTTCTCTCACAGCCTTTTTACTTTTCCAATACAGTCAAGCCAATCTAAAGAATAGCCTATAATTCCTCCCTTCCTCATTTCCCATTTAATCGTACTTCCACTGAGTACTTTTATAGAAAATTTCCTCTCCAAAATCACCAATATAATTTCCATGTATTCCAATGAACATGTGGCAGTGTGCATGCCACTCACATATGATGCTAATTATCACTTTCCTTTGAACACTCTCATCTCATTTGACTTCTCAGTCCCTTTTTTATGCTCCCTTTTCTTTGCCCATACTTCCAGAGTTTGACGCCCATGTGTGGAATTTCTCCTCTGCTTATTTTATGTAATTCATCTTCATGATTTCATCCATGGTTCTGGTTTTAACTATTGCTAATGTGTTTATTACTCCCAATTCTCTTTCTGTAGCTTCAGTTAATTAACTGCTATTTGGGGAACTGCCATCAGGCATCCCAAAGACAGTTTTGTCTCAACATATGCAAAATTGAATGTACTTTCCTTACTTATTTTATGATGCCTACTTCTTCTTCATTTTCTAAATCAGTAAATGATGCCATTTCCTATTCTATTGTCATAGACAGTATTGTAGGAGATAACTTCTTTCTCACGCCTCCATTTAAAAAACCATCATCTCTCATTCACCAATCGCCAATCCACATCCAAATTATTGCATCATTTTCTATATTCTTCCTGCCAGTACCCATATGGTTACTCCCCAGTCTTGCTCATTGAGTATGAAAGGATTAGCTGGAGATCACATAGATCTACAAGTCATTCAAAAGACAATGGCTATGGGGCAAAGCCAAGACTGGAAACCAAGTGCAGACAAGTATCAATTCAAAGATTTTAGGAGAAATGTAGAAACTACATAGGAAGAACAGAAAGAGACATATCAAGTGGGTTTTGAATGTAGGGCAGAAGCACACACCCTGTATCTCTGGAGAACCCACATGAGCTGTATTCAGGATGTCTGCAGCCTGGTTATTAAAAACATTGAGGGAATGTGGACACTTAGATCACCCTCAGCCCAGCTTCTGGATACATGATGGTGTTTAAGTTTCCAGCCTTCTCAGCTGGTCTCCATCTTTTGACAGATACTCTCACTGCTGTCAGAGTAATGGTTGACCTAAATTTCACTAAACACTGATCATGCAATTAGACTTTTACAAAGCCTTCAATAGTTTCCTAATTAAGTAGAGGTCAAGGCTCAGACCCATGGCATGTCTTGCAATGGGATGTAAGGTTTGACCCCTGCTTTCTTTTCCAGAAGGCTTTGCTTTTCTCAAATCATTTATGGAAATATTTTGAGCAATACCAAATGTCTTTCAGTGCCTCTAGTGTATGTATTTTCTCTGTTTTTGTCATTTCCATCCCCTCCCTCTGCAATGCTCTTATCGCCCTGCTAACCTTGCCAGAAGCAACCCAGAAAAGCTTTTCTAAAGAAAACCACAACCATACCCCATGCCCACCCTACCCCCCAACTCAGTTTGAGTTAGGTTCACTCCCAGGAGTTCTCATCCCTCACTGTGTAGACTGATCTACTCTCCAGCCATATTGTACATTATCTGAGGACAGGGATTATATCTTACTCTATCTATCTATCTATCTATCTATCTATCTATCTATCTATCATCTGCCTGTCTATCATCTTATCTATCTCATTTCATTGTGATTTTTTCATCCCTTGTCTTGTCCTTTTTCTTCCTACCTACCTATTTTGTATTTCTACTACCCTGCACAGTGCCTGGTGCACAAAAGGCACTCAAGTGTTTGCAAAGTGATCTTCACATATCCTTAAATTTTTGTATAGAGTTCAGTCTGCAGGGAATAGCAGGCTGAGCTCTTGGAAGGCAAGAATAGGTCCTAATTAATTTTTGTCTTCTCATAGTTCATAGCAGTATTTCACACGTAAAACTCACTAAATAAACTAAAAATTAAACATAAATGCAGAATACTACAGCTAATAGAGCATAGGCTTCAGCGATAGAAATATGAGTGCAAAGCCTTGTTTCTGTCATTGGAAGATGAATTGGAACCATTAATCCTCCACATAATTATCTCCATCCCTTCCTTTCATACAGGCTTTATTTTTCTTCCTTATTTACTTCTACTTTGCTGATTACTCTTCCATTTCATCGTGTTTTTTTCATCACTTGTCCTTCTTTTTCTTCCTCTGAGTATATGTGTAGACACGTATGTGTACCATACATGTGTGGGGATATGTAAGTGTGGGTGGTTTGCCAACCACAAGGCCCTCTGAGTATAGTAACTAAGAAAAGCTAGAAGCAGAAACTGAGAGTGAAATTAAATGTGGGCCAACAATACATATGTAAATAGCATAATGCAAAACATAAGAACAGTTAAACAGACATTAGTACAAACGTTGTTATAATTTGATTTCTTCTTAAGTGTTGTATATTCTTATTGTTTTGTTCTTCCCCAATCTTCCCTGATTCCTTCTGCTTTTTTTTTTTTTCACCCTTTTTCTTTTCCACAAATCGCCCTTTCAATGCTACTTTAGTATATTGTTAAAGCTACATTTCTTTTAGCCTTTGAATGTTGGGGCAAATGAAGATTTTTTTTTTTTTTGGAATGGAAATTAGAACATGTGCAAACATTTCACAAAAATGTGCTAGGTCAGCTGTGGGGGCTGCAGTGCTGTGTATGGACTGAATTCCTTGTGATCCTCTTCATAAGCATGGGGTGGGGGAAGGGCAAAGAGGGGGGCATTGGGGAGAAATCTGACTGAGTTTTTCTCACTGTGTCTGGATTTTTATTTTCCTGTCATGTCATTACCCTTGTATTCCCTTATATCTGTTGACTACTCTTAAAGGCACAGCAATCTCATTGTGCATTTAATTTTCACTTCTCTTGCTACCTGATGCCATCAGACAGAAGAACCCTGCCTTTGCTGGTTCCATAGATTAAATAAAGTCAGTACAGTCAAGGAGCTTTGAGAAATTATAGGTTTCCATGTAATAAGTAACTGGTTAGTCCAACCAATATGATGATAGGTAACACATTGGTTCAGCAGAAAAACAGAGGGAACATGCTCTACTCTTTTCATTTAATTACACTCCTCACAGTGTGAGTCCCAATACATAGCACCTTAGGGTATCCTACCGAACATCAGAACTCCTCCTTGGCTTTCTCTGGGAGGGTTTCATCCTTTTATAATAATTGCTGCCACTTAACGTTGCTTTAGATTTAACTAATAGGATAGGATCAGCAACTTATGTCACTTCTTTCTTAACAAGGGCCAGGACAATGTGTATCAGTTACTGAGGCCCACTTTGTTTTTTAATGATCATTGAAACTTCAAAAAAATTCTTAGGAAGGTCATTTTCCCTTGCAAATAATTTGGAGAAGCTAACGAATGTATTGAACTTATGACGTATATGAAAGGATGCTGCTTGGAAGCCCCTGAGTGGTAATGATGTGACATCCCCTTCATGGTGAAACGTTACTGATAAAAAATGTAAACTGATTGACTGAAAAGGGAAACAGCTTTAAAATCCACTGGCTGATAGCAGAGCAGGACTTCAAAATAAAATTTGGAATATGTCTCATTCCGCTTGCCATTGGATAGCATGCGGGGATCTCATCAAGCATTCATTCTGAGTAGAGCGCGGACAGTCATGACACCCTGTGCTCTCAGACTTGTTTCACTTCCTAAAGGGTGTTTACATTTTAAATGTGAATTAAGAAAGAAACTGATTCACTGGATAGTATCCCCACAGGGAAATATGTTTTTAGATGCATTTGATAGTTTATAAAAAATACCCCAAAAACCCACAGTGGTATCACCTTTGAAAAAGAACAGCCAATCTCTAACAATACAATAAAAAATAAATAAAACCAAGCACCTGTACTGAGTGGAGTGGTCACTAATGTCCTACATGTCTAGCTACTCCACTACATGGGAGTGCAGAGAGCAATTGGGTTCTGAATATGTTTAAGCTGAAGACCTAACTGAACTCTCTCAGAAAGATAACTCTGTGAAGATTTAAGTGCATGCAGAGTACTGTCATTCTTGCCATATAAAATTTCCATTCTTTTTTCTATTGATTGCAAATTGTTTAAACCTCTTTCCTAATTTAATTTCAAGTGGAGAAGTAGGTTTTGTGGTTATAGATGAGTTTAGGTTTTATATTTTAGAACACACCACCATTTATTTGCACTAACAGAAATAAAAATGACTATTTCCTTAAATCTGGTGTAGTAACTCACTATAAAAATTAACATTCATTGCCATAGCTCTTTATCCCTGTGGTGTCATTGTTTTTCTTTATGTAACGTGTAAAAAACTCTTGGTGTTTCTCTTTATTTTATTTTATTATTTTTAAATTCTTTATTTTTAAAGTATTATGTATGGTATTACATATGTCCCCCTGACCTCTCCCTGGCCACCCCCACCCTCCAGCACATGCCCTCACCCCCTAGTATCTGTGTCCATTGGTTATGCTAATACGCATGCATACCAGTCCTTTGGTTGATCTCTTACCCCCTCCTTCCTCCCCTGCCTTTCCTCTGAAATGTGACAATCTGTTCAATGCTTCTCCGTCTCTGGAACTATTTTTTTAAAATATATTTTATTGATTTTTTACAGAGAGGAAGGGAGAGGGATAGAGAGTTAGAAACATCAATGAGAGAGAAACATCGATCAGCTGCCTCCTGCACATCTCCTACTGGGGATGAGCCCACAACCAAGGTACATGCCCTTGACCGGAATCGAACCTGGGACCCTTCAGACCACAGGCCGACACTCTATCCACTGAGCTAAACCAGTAAGGGCTGGAACTATTTTTGTTCATAAGTTTATGTTGTTCATTATATTCCACAAATTAGTGAGATCATGTCATATGTGTCTTTTTCCGACTTGCTTATTTTGCTTAGCATAATGCTCTCCATGCCCATCCATGCTGTTGTGTCTTCTTTACAGCAGCATAGTATTCCATCGGGTAGATGTACCACTGTTTTTTTAATCCACTCATCTGCTGATGGGCACTTAGGCTCTTTCCAAATTTTAGCTATAGTAAATTGTGCTGCTATGAACATAGGGACACATATGTCTTTTCTGATTGGTGTTTCTGATTTCTTGGGATATATAGTATTCCTAGAAGTGGGATTACTGGGTCAAACAGGAGTTCCATTTTGAATTCTTTGAGGAAACTCCATACTGTTTTCCACAGTGGCTGCATCAGAATGCATTCCCACCAGCAGTACACAATGGTTCCTTTTTCTCTGCATCCTGTCGTTTGTCGATTTGTTGATGATAGCCATTCTGACAGGTGTGAGATGGTATCGCATTGTCGTTTTGATTTGCATCTCTCAGATGATTAGTGACTTTGAGCATGTTTTCATGTCTCTTGGCCTTCGGTATGTCCACTTTTGAAAACTGTCTATTTGAGTCTTTTGCCCATTTCTTTGATTGGATTGTTCATCTTCCTTTTGTTAACATGTGTGTTCCTTATCAATTGTTTGGAGGTTAGACCCTCGTCAGATATAACATTGATAAATATGTTCTCCCATGCGGTGGGCTTTCTTGTTGTTTTGTTGATGGTTTCTTTTGCTGTGGAGTTTTTTTTATTTTGGTGTAGTCCCATTTGTTTATTTTCTCCTTAGTTTCCATTGCCGTAGGAGCTGTATTGGTAAAGATATTGCTATGACATATGTCTGATATTTTGCTGCCAATGGATTCTTCTAAAATTCTTATGGTTTCCCATCTTACATTTAAGTCCTTTATCCATTTTGAGTTTATTTTTGTGTAAGGTGTAAGTTGGTGGTCTAGTTTCATTTTTTTGCATGTATCTGTCCAATTTTCCCAACCTTAGTGTTTCTTTAAGTGACTAAGCTTGAAATGTGTGAGAAGAAAGAAAATCTACAAGTAAACTTATAATTACATATTCTGAAAAGTTACTGTAAAAATAAACAGAGTGATAATTAAGAGTTATTAAGGGAAGAGGTTTAATATAGACAAGTGGCCAGGAAAGACTTAGATAATGAGATACTTGTAAATTGAGATACACATGGTGAGAAAGAGCCAGACAAAGAACTGGGAAATGTTCAACCATGGACAGGCTCTGAAGTAGGAAAGACTTTACCACAGCCTAGTACCTGCTAAAGGTTCACTGTGTGGAAGGAGTAGGTGACAAGGAGAGGCATTAGATTAGATGGAGAGGCTGGCAGTGGCCATTCTTTGGGTAAGATTTTAGGTTTTTTTTAACCTCAATGGAAAACTTATGATAAGCTTTGAAGCAGGTGTTTAAAATTCGTGGAAAGTTAAAGAATAGAGAGATGAAATAACTATTTTTTGCAATAGCAACTGAATTATAAAATACAAATAAATCCCATAAGAAGTATGCAAAACTTATATAAAGAAAACTGCTAAGAAAGAGAGAAAGGGTGAGAGAGAGAGGGAAAGAGAGAGATATCGGGTTTCCTTCTTTGTATCACACACTAAGCTGAAATAATATCTGAATGGCTTAGACAGTTAAATATATTAAATAAATTAAAATAATTGATAATATTCAACTTATCAGTAAAGTTTAGTCTTTATTAAACACAAAAGCAAGGATAGATTTGACTAAACAAACATTACCATAAACTAAATCAAGAGTGTCAATATTCATAAGCCCTAAATAGCTCTTATAAATTAATATAAAAAGACAATATCTCTATTGATAAAAGGGAATGTAACTGCCAGTTCATAAATTGTATATAAGTGCTCTATGCATGTGGGGAAAAATCAACTCCATAAATAATTTTAAAAAGACTGATAAAGCGGTATTATTTATCTTTACAGATATAATTGGAAAGAATCAAAGCAAAAATAGTGTATGAGAAAGAATGAAGAGGGAGCCCAGTATCCTGCTAGTGAGAGGGTGACTTTGTATTAACTATATAGAATAAAATTAGTCAATATGTATTAAATAATTTCAGAATGTTCACCCACTTCTAGGAAATAATTATAGACAGACAACTCTTTCTATATAAAAATGTTCATTACAAAGTTACATATGATAAAATTGGAAATAATTAAGTGTTGACTAATAGATACATGACCAAGTAAATTTTATTAGCTGCATTTAATAGAATGCCATACATATATTAGAACCTGTCTTTAAAGAATCCAGTTCATGACACGTGGATATATTCATAATTTGTAAAACAACGTAATTACAATTTACAAAAAAAAATGACAGAACAGGCTGGTACTGATTTAGAATGGCACCTGCTCCATTGGCCTTCACCCCAGTACTAAGTCTGGAGAACTGTCTTCTAAGTAAAGTAGATCCCAACATGCCCAAAGTCTCTCAGCTTCGAGAGAAAACCAGAGCAGAGCTTCTGTAATGCTGAGCCTCTTCCAAAGTCAAGGAAGGAAAATATGAAGAACAACCTTCTTCTAAGAGGAAGAACACGTAAGCCTTTTACCTCAGAGGAAAATCCTCCTTAAATTAGAAACTACATGGAATTCATCCTCCTGGCTGTCTGATTCTTACCCAGTCCCCTTGTACCCCGGCTCCCTTCAGAGAGCTGTCGCCAAGGCCCTCACTCTGGCCAAGTCCTGTGAGCAAGTCAACCTATACAGTTGCCATGGAAACCTATACCAGTTACATATACTACACATTTTAATTGCTTGGTAGTATAGTATATGTGACCAACCAGCCAGGAAACGCCAAAGGCTTACAGAAAACCAGCAGCAGGAAAGAGAAGCAGCAAAACAAACAAAAAATATAGACGGAAATAGTACACCCTCACCTAGGCTATTGTTGTCCTACCTTGAGTTGGAGCTGAGTAGTTTGCTCTAAAAGCAGACTTCATAATCTGGGGGAAGACTATAGTAACAAGTCAGTGAACCCCTTTGTCTATTAAGAGTCCTCTGTTTATGCTGATTACCACTTTAATTCCATTCCAGCCCCCAAAGTAGGTGCCAGCTTCCTGGGACAATTAATTAGATTCATAGGAGCTTACATCCAGGAGGAATTTTCAGTCTAATGCCAAGTAATTGACAGCTATTTTTTTTCTTTTTTTGGTTTCAATCCAAATATTTATTCTTAACATGGCAAAAATTTAGGATTTGTCGTATTTACATAGCTTCCCACTGTCTCCGTTGCTGCAAGACATGGACCCCTCTATAAATCTCACTAACATTTATCTTTGTTCTTGTCATCTGGTATCTCCATCAATGTCACAATAAGCGTCTTGAAAAATGAAGCTCTGCGAATTTACTGGCCGGACAACAGAGGTTTCACCGGCTACACACTGGCTCTGCATGACAGGGAATGCACAGCAGAAGCCTCGGACAGGTGTTGCATGATGGAGTAGGATAAAGGTCACTTCCTGCAAATGTGAGGGTTTCTAAGCGTCCCACCGGCATTGGAGGGATAATGGAACTCAACAAGCAGTCAATCATATTTGAAGCATGTGAAGTGTACCTAAGGACCAAAGGTCAGCATTTAAAGTCCAAATTCACCCAATTGTTCAGGTGGTCTGGAAATAAAAATAGTTAATTTCAGAGAAGTTTGTGTACTTTCCTTGGAATTAAATATAAATTAAATAATTTATTCTCTCTTCCTTTAAAAATCTTGAGAGATAAACACTAATGTGATAAATTAGAAGCTAAAAGATGCCCCCAGAATTTGATGCCTTATTATCCAAGTAATTAATCTATATTAAAGTTTTTTAAATATATGTTATTGATTTTTTACAGAGAGGAAGAGAGAGGGATACAGAGTTAGAAACATTGATGAGAGGGAAACATCGATCAGCTGCCTCCTGCACACCTCCTACTGGGGATGTGCCCGCAACCAAGGTACATGCCCTTGACCGGATTCGAACCTGGGACCCTTCAGTCCGCAGGCCAATGCTCTATCCACTGAGCCAAACCAGTTAGGGCTATATTAAAGTTTTTGACTAATTTTTTTCCTAAAAAGGATTACTTCTTTAAGAAATTAAAAAAAATTAATAACATATTGGCTTTAGTCAATGTTCATAATTTTAGAAACTAAATTTAAGAAGTAATATAAAAAGTGATAATATGATAATTACTATTTAGCATCCTGCTAAGATAGTTAGTTGGAAATTTAATTTTAAATTGCCTGGTTTTCCTCTAGATTCACATATTATTAAGTGTAATTTTGCTTAAACTACTGTACTAAGTGTTAGGGAAATATGAAAATAAAAAAGTAGGGCCTTATTCTTTAAGACACTTAAAATCCTTTCCCGTGTGTGGCAGACTTCTCATTATCTCTAAATATCCATTGTCCTTTTCTTATTTTTTTAATTGTAACTTTTTATTTTGAAATATGTCTTTCTGATGAAGAACACGAGAAGGTATCTCATTATAATTTTGACTTTCATCTTCTAGTGACTAGTGATACTGAGCATCTCTTCATGTACTTGTTGAACATTTGTATATCTTTTTTTTTAAAATAAAAAATATCTGTTTGGGCCCTTAGCCCATTTTCAGTTGGATTATAATTTTAAATTATTTTTTATTGTTGAGAGTATTACAGATATCCCCTTTTTTCTCCTACTGCCCCCTTTCACTCAGTTTAATATTAAAGTTTAATATTTAGCATACGTTCGTTTGAATAAGTGGTTCTCTTAAGACTTTAAAATTTGTCCTCATAGATCTGAACTCCTCAATGTACAAAGTGAAGCATAAATGTTAACACTTTTCAAAATATTCTTTGAGTGGTTTCCAGAATAGCTAAAGGCTCAGAAATGGTCCCTTAGCAGCTGGCTCTGCGTCAGGTTATTTGATGCTCGCTCTTTGTCAGATTTCTGGATTGGGTAGGAGTTATTTAAGTACTAGTTGGTGTTGACTTCATTGCTGTCTTGCTAAAACCAAGAGCATACTTTTAAATTTGCCAATAGTGTAAAAAAGCAGATAACCAAATTTTGGAATGGGTGGTTTTCCTACATTAACTCAAATTGATTTTGTTCTTCCAAATGCTAATAAATATTATTTTGGAGTAGAGTAATAAAATGAAAATTCTATAAACATATTTAGTTGAAAGTATCATAAAGATCTCTAATTCAATGGAAGATATAAAGGTAGGTCTCAGAAATTCAGACTTAAGGTTCAGAGTTCCTCTGATTATGTGATTACTTTAGTTTACTAATATGATTATGATTCTGCCTTGACTATATAAATGACTTAGGGAAAAGTTATAAAATTAACATACATTTTTGAAATATTTTTCTCTGCTCACTTTGAAGAGATTTCAAGTTAGCTTCTAAATGAATATTAAATTTGAAAGCCCAAATAATTTAAGGCAGGTCTATCATTACTTTCCCATAGTGTTTGCTCAAGCAGGTAAAAAGTACTCAAGAATCTAAATGTTCTTTGCAACAACAGTAGCATCAGTTTTTATCAGTCAAGGCCTAATTTGTGTCAGAGGGTAAAACTTGCCTGATTAGGTCTGTATAACAAAGCCATTAAACAACTTTCAGTGTTCTTGCTGTCTTACACTTGAGCACACGAAACTTGTACAGAGACAGACTGTGTGAAGGCTTCCTAATTATTTCCATTATTATCCAAGAAGAACTAGGGAGGCTCAGCCACTATTGTAATTCTCTAAGTTCTCAGGGCAAATTACATGGCAACCTAAAATGCCTTTCTCTGGCTTTATGACCTGATTATTATTTAGAGTCTTTCCAGCAGTGAACTTGAAGATCAAACCAATATGTTGGTTTTCTTTTTGAAAAGTCACCATGTAGCTGAATAATTTGTTTTGTACAAAGCCAGCTCAAATTTATCATCACTCATGAAAATTCCTTATCAATGATTTTCTATAAAGTAGGCCTATTATCAGACTTGCTCCACTTTAGCTCTGAGACAAAGCTTGATCGGGAATGCTATTATTAAGCCATAAATACCTATTTTAAAATGTGTTGTCTTATTGTTATTATACTATATTATATTATTAATTCATGTAATATTCCTTTTGGTTTTAGTATCATCTGTGTCATAATCAAATTGAAATAACTCTGGGAATATAAAGTATATGTATATAACTAAATTTGAGAACCAGAATAAACCTGCAACTTAATTTGTGTAAATAGATGCAAATTTCACTGGACAGAAGTGACCTTCTACACTCACTATATGCAACATCCACAATGCTGAACAATAACTGTATTTGCCAAGATATTCACAGTTTATAACATGGTGAGATAAAATGTAACTAAAGACAGTCATTCATTAATTTGGTACCTATTAAGTACAGTTTTTAGATTATAAGATATATGGGTGAACAAATATGAACTGTGTATACATATAGAGCCTATAGCTAAGTGGGAACAAAGTTAAGCAAGTTATTCCAATTAGTGAAACAAACTATCAGATAGGGACTTTTCCAGGATGCTACTGGAACACCTTACCCAGCTGTATTTTTTCAGGGAAGGTGATGAACGTCAAGTGATGTCCAAATAGGAGCTAACTAAGGATAAGGTCTTGGAAGAGAGAGGTGATCCAGTCAGAAGGAGCAGTAGGTTGAGGATGGCTGCAATATAGTTTTAAAGTCATATCATATCAGAATTAATATGGAGTTTGGTCTTCATCTGATGTTGAGATGTATCATTGAAGGTGAGTGATATCACATTTCTGGACTAAATATAAAATGTTTTAGAGGGAAGTAATAATGGACCAGTTCTGATAAGATCTGGTACAGTCCCACATTGTGGTTGCCCCGGAAGAGAAAACATACACACATTTGCGTCTCAACATATTCAGTTATGACTACTGTTTTAAATAGAGTTTACAGATGATACTTTTAAAATAGTCTGTGATTATGAGGAACCATTTACTTATAGGTCTCCTTGTATTATTAGAAGCATATCATATTTATCTCTTAAGCACACATTCTCTGTCTATCATCTCAAGTTCCTGGGTTGTTTGATTTGATAAAAAATTGTCTTTATCTTCCAAAATGTGACTGAATACTACCCACTATCAAAGTCACATAATATTCAATACTTTTGCAAGCATTTATATCATTGTGCTGAAAGATAAAGAAAAGCAAAGACTTAAATAAAGCAAAGGGAGAAGAAAATAAGCAAATAAACTGTAAAACATATATATTGTTTAAATAGACATGTTGTCTGAAAAATGGATTGTTTAAGGGAAATATAGTATAAGAAACATACAAGAGAGGTGATTAAGTAAAAATCTAAACTATTTTAACTATTGCCTAGTCTTAACAATGCCATCATTTGAATATATATTCCCAAGCTGAAATGTGATCATATCATATCATATATGGTGAGATTGTTATTCCAGAAAGCAATATAACCTTGTAGAAAATTTATTCACTTAGAAAAGAGAAAATGAGACTCTAATACTGATTTTAGTGTTTCGGGCAAGACACATAACCTCTTTGGCTATCAATTTCCACATCTATAAAATCGTAAAACATACCCTACTATGTATCTCGTTTGTAAATGTATAAAAATGAGATAATAGTTTTGAAAGTGGTTTTAAAAATTGTGCGAGGGGTTCTATAATGCTTCATTGCAAGAAGTGACCTATTTTTAGGAGTCACAGAATGGCAGGGAGAACAAAATTCGTTCCAACTAAGTGGAGAAAAATATTACCAGAATAGTGGCTTTTATGATTACAGAAGAAACAAATTTTATATGAATACTTTTTATCTGAACCTATGAAGCTTCTATAGAATACAGGAACCCATAAAGTTATATATTGGAAAGTTTTGAGGTCAGAATCACTCCATTAATATTTCTCATGCACTTTCAACACACATATGCTTCACACATGCTCCCTAGCCTTCAGACAAGGTCAGTGTTTTCACAATATACATTTGCATTATTATTGTAACTGTTTTCTAGGCCTGTCAATAAAATTTGGCCTCACACATTGGGAAAACACTTCTTGTAATGGCATTGCGGTCTTCACTGCTAATTCTAGCTTTTTTCAATATACACAGCACCTACATTTATTATATCACTAGAGGCCTGGTGCATGAAATTGTTCATTTGCAGGGCGGGGGAGGTCCCTCAGCCCAGCCTGCACCCTCTCGCAGTCTGGGAGCCCTTGGGGGATGTTCAACTCCCGGCTTAGTGGAGCAGGCCTAAGCCGGCAGTCAGACATCCTTAGTGCTGCCACATAGGCGAGAGAGGCTCCCGCCACCACCTCTGGGCTCGCCAGCTATGAGCCCGGCTTCTGGTGCACTGACGACCAGGGGGCAGTTCCTGTGTTGAGTGTCTGCCCCCTGGTGGTCAGTGCACATAATAGCGAATGGTCTTTCCGCCATTCGGTCAATTTGCACATTAGCCTTTTAGTATATAGGATTGCTTTAATACCTCCTATACATCTTGGGACCATTTGGACCACAAAAGATTAACTTTAATATTCTAACAGCCAAATGTAAATAATTCTGAATTATTTATCCAAATGGAAGGCTCAGATAGCTTATATGGTTTAAAAATACAAGTAATCAAAATATATAGGTCTCTTTCTCTGCCCGCCTGCTACCGAGTGTTCTGTGAGCTGCCATCAGAAGCAGTGTTTACAGTGCCGTGCTTTGGTTCCTGTCTGTCCCTTGTCAGGATGCTAATTAAAGTCAAAATAATAAAAACTCAGTGAGAACTTGGGGTGATAAAGTGCCAGCATAATTCAGACATTGGAAAGCATGTCCTTGAGAATATATTAGTAGGCTTAGCATGAAATGTGTAACATCTAATTGGTTTTCTCTACTTACTGCTGGGTTAAGACACTGACAGAAGGGAGAGCCAGTGGGACCAGACACATATCCTCAGTTGGTGTCAGTAGAGAGAGTGTGGGAAGGCTTTGCGGAGCCTGGCGGATATCGGATGTCAGTCCCCACTGGCTGAGACTCTCTGCTGTCACACTGCCTGAGATTTCACCCAACACTCCATTCGCTTAGGCCAGTGGTTCTCAACCTTCCTAATGCCGCGACCCTTTAATACAGTTCCTCATGTTGTGGTGACCCCCAATTTCATTGTTACAAATTGAACATAATTAAAGCACAGTGATTAATCACAAAACAATATGTAATTATATATGTGTTTTCCGATGGTCTTAGGCGACCCCTGTGAAAGGGTCGTTCGACCTCCAAAGGGGTCGCGACCCACAGGTTGAAAACCACTGGCTTAGGCTGTTGAGTGCCAGTGGTTCTAGGGAGCCTATGCTGGATGTGGTACCCATTTCCACTTCAATAATGTTTCCTTCTTAGCTGTGATTAGTCAAAGAGAAGTAAGTGGTGTTTGGGGTAGAAAGCAAGGTTGAATTTGGAGCCCTGGGCATTCTTCAGAGAAGGGAGGCCACGTAGGTTCTGGTAACCTGTGGGAAACATGAGCATAGATGTCAGAGAAGAATAAAAAGGTGACACCAGGGACTGCTTAGACATCTTCTTTTAAAGTTGGCCCAATTTCACTATATTGTTCACAGAGAGAATAGCTATAGACAATTGCTCATGGGGTAGGAAAAGATCAACCAAAGAACTTGTGTGCACATATGCATAACCCATGGACACAGACAATAGGGTGGTGAAGGCCTAGGGTGAGGGGTGGGGGTCAACTAGAAGACATCAGTGGGAGGAAAAAGGAGGGACTTATGTAATCCTTTCAACAATAAAGATTTTTTTAAAAAGTTGCCCAATTTGTAAGATCAGTGCTCCCTCTGTGTAGTACCATGATCTTGCCTGGCCCCTGACCTGAAATACTGGAAGAATCCTGAAATCCACGCCATTTAGGTAGGAATTTGAAGTGGTATATCAGATATGCACATCTTCCAAGCCCAGGACCTAGGAGTGGTTCTAGAGCACTTAACTCCTTTGCTTCCACATCTGTCCAATTATCTAATTCTATCAGTACTGTTAGCAGAATATCCGCAGAGAATCAAACCGTGATTGATTCTCTACCAGGAAGGTAGGTGAATGTGACACAGAAACAGAGGTGGCAGTCCTAGTGGACCGCATGTCTATTCCTAGCTTGATGCTTTGTCTCTCATAACACACACTGCAGACTATTGGGAACATCAAAGTTACTGAAGGATTATGATGGGAAGAGAGAATTACACTGTTGGAGATAAGAGCACTTAAAATTACACCCATTTGCACATTTCCTCCATGCCACAGGAAAGTTAGCCATGGCTCAGACCTTAGTCCTCAGAGGAACCAGGTAGGGGCTCCTGTAGCCTGAGCCTCTGGCAGTTGTCCCAGCCCTAAGCAGCACTTCCTCTTTCCCTAATGTGTCCCACAGAAGTGCTTATTTTGAGGGAGTGTCATAGCACTAACAAAAGAAGTTTTTGTTTTTATTTTTTTCACTTTCTCACATTGTTTAGAAAAGGTAAGAAAAAAAAAACTGGTTACATAAATTATAGTACATCCATATTATACCATAGAATATGAACAGGCCTAGCTGGTATGACTCAGTAGTTGAGCATCGACCTATGAACCATGAGGTGGTGGTTCAATACTTATTCAGGGCACATGTAGGTTGCAGGCTTGATCCCCAGTAGGGGGTGTGCAGGAGGCAGCCTATCAATGATGCTCTCTCATCATTGGTGATTCTATCTCTCCCTTTCCCTTCCTCCCTGAAATCAATAAAAATATATTTAAAAAAATAAAAGAATATGAACAGGAATGGAAACATTGAGGCATATCTCTCCAGAAGGATATAGAAAGCATGCCAAGATATATGTTTAGATAACTTTAATGAATGTGCATATAATGCTGCCATATCTGTAAAAATAGGCAAGCATATAAAAACACCAAAACTAATTTATGAAATAAAACAAAACTATACAACATATGACTTTTTCCAAAGTCCAGGGGTAAAGCCCCTCAAAATTCATACCTTCCAGATTCTTCCAGCGAGCGCACTCAGTTCCGATCCTCAATCCCCTGCCTTCGGGTGTGCCTTTTGCTAACTTCTGCCTCAGAATCTACAGCCACCATCAAGATAATCCCCTGCCTACTATCAAAGTTCATGTGCCCTGACACAGATCGTCCCTTCTTCAGCATGTGTTACTCAGACGGAGTTATCAGTCAAGGCCCCTTGGTGATGACTGTGGGGAAGCCTTCCAAGAGGTCATTTTGAGGGTTACCTTACGTCTTCATGTCCCTCCAAATACTCCTGGTGCTGGGAGATGACCTGACAGTTCTGATGTCACAGAGGCATCTAGGTTAGGCTTTAAAGGCAACTAAAGCCTGCTTCTCTTTGAGTAGAAAAGTTGAAGAGGGAGCAATATCTCAATACGTTGAGATTCTGCATCCCAGCAATTATTGACAGTTTGGCTCCAATAAACTCACAAAAATTCTTTAAAAAAAGAGTAAGTTGAATATATTTTTATCTTCTTGTTAACTATTGAATCATATATATACACATATATACATATATATTCCCCCATTTATATACATATATAATACATATTTATATATATGTATATGTATATGTATATGTATATGTATATGTATATGTATATAACTACATATCCCCAAAATGAACATTAATCCTTGTCTTATCCAGATGACAGAAAAAAAACATCTCACCTAAGTGGCCATGTATAAGGAAGCTGTGTGGGGGCCATGAGGAACTGGAGGCTAAAACTTCAAGAATGAGCAGCTATCTTCCTCTCCATTGCTTGCTCCATGGGGGAATGAGAACCAGGGTTTCCAGAGAAGCCAGGAATCCTCATATGAATTGTCTTATATGTTGACTCACAAAAGTTAGGTCTTGTGCCGACCAGTACAGGAGAAGTTTTCCTGCCTTTGAACATCATCACTTATCTCCTCTCCAGGTATCATTCTCCCCAAACGAAATTCACTCATCAGAAAAATACCAGCAATCATGGAAAGTGAACATTGAAAATTTGCAAGTATTCCCCCAAA
Organism: Myotis lucifugus; assembly: GCF_000147115.1. Classification (NCBI taxonomy): domain Eukaryota; kingdom Metazoa; phylum Chordata; class Mammalia; order Chiroptera; family Vespertilionidae; genus Myotis; species Myotis lucifugus. The sequence goes on along the minus strand of NW_005871150.1, from coordinate 1,061,430 downwards.
ATAATGTGCTGGAATAATCATATTTAATCGGTTCTCAAACCTATTATTTGTTCTGTCTACCAAAAGAGAGTTCCAGTGTAGCTATTTCAATTCTGAACTTGCTTCTACTCAAAGTTCTATTATTCTGAGAAAATGCTTGAAAATTTCAGGAGTGATGGTGAGGTAGGAAGGGCTTGATAATATCCTCTAAAATTTTAAAAATAGTATAGCTTATGTTAAAGCTGTTCTAATAGACATTGCGAGATCACTTAGATATAATTTTATTTTAACTACTTTTGCATGCAAGTCGAGTTCCCCTTAAGCCAGGTAATGTAATCACACATCTGCCTTTATTCCTTAAGACAACTGTGCCCTGAATTAGCTCCCCTGAAAGTCTGACACAGTTAGAAGAGCCATAAAATGTCTTGTTAAGGGATTTAATATCATCATCATTACTATGTAAATATGCATTTCCTCTGGGTATAGAAATTAACCTATTATGCTCTTCCTAATACAGAGGGGTTAGTCTAGAGTGTTTTGAAAGAAACACAAAGTCACAATTAATTTATTAGCAGAGTTCTTGGGACAGACGCAGAGAGAGAAGCAGGTACAGTTAAGCTTTCATCTGATGCCAAGCTAGCATGAGGACATCTGTGCCTGAAGGCAGAAGTAAGGAGATAGGAAAATCTGTAATAATTTTGCTGATGATTTAACCTAAATACATGCTTTATTAAGGTTTCCTTCTGAAAAAATTCACATCTCATGATAATAATTTGCATTTGTATTTTTCTTTTTAGATTACAAAGCAATTTTACATATATGATGTCATTGAAATTCTTCCTACTATATTGTATGTTAGAACAAGTTTTGGCTATTTAGCAATGAAGAAATGGAGCTTAAGTGACCTACAATAGAAACACATGTAATAAGTGGAAGAATGGGGTCATGTACCCTACATCTTGTGTTTTTCTGAGTTATTTATGTATCATGCTATTGTGTTAGAAAAAATCTGCTTTATGATCCTATGAAAACATTTTGATACTCGATATATAGATTCGTTGGTATGGGCATGTTTCAAATTTTCTTTTAATGTAAAACAAAATAGATTTAGAAGAGTAAGAATAATGTAATTTAATTTTTTAAATCCTTATCTGAGGATATTTTCCCATTGGTTTTTAGAGAGTGGGAGAGAGGGGAAGAGACACAGAGAAACATTGGTGAGAGAGAGATACATCGTACTGTTGCTGGGAATTGAAGCTGGGATCCTTCAGTCCTCAGGCCAACGCTCTATCCACTGGGCCAAAGTAGCTAGGGCAATTCAAATTCTTAAAGGCAACATTTAGTACATATCAGAAAAACCTAGAAATACTATTAAAGTTAATATAAACACACACACACACACACACACACACACACGCACACATCATTCCACATCTGCACAGAAAGAGCTACCTTATCCATTTTAATGGCTGGTGGAATGTTATAATTGATTTAACTAGTTAGATATTTATTTCTAAACTAGAGAACCAGTGCATGAATTCGTGTACAGGTAGGGTCCCTCAGCCCGGCTGGTGATCGGGGCTGATCGGGGCATCTTGCCCAGTCGCAATCGAGCTGCTGGAGGTTGGCTGGCCGGCAGGAGGGGAGGGGCCGTAGGAGGTTCCCATTCAGGTGATCAGGCCAGGGGAAGGGGCTGTGGGAGGTTGGCCAGCCACAGGAGGTTGGCTGTGGGAGCGCACTGACCACCAGGGGGCAACTCCTGCATTGAGCATCTGTCCCCTGGTGGTCAGTGTGCATCAGAGCAACTGGTTGACCAGTTGTTCCAGTCATCCGATTGTAATGATCACTTAGGCTTATATATATATAGAGTAATCTTATTGCACAGACATTATTTACATAGTGTATGTCCATTGGATAAATTCTTAGAAGTGGAATTATTAGGTAAAATAAATTATGCATTTCCAATTTTGAGAATTATTGCTAAACTGCCTCATGGTGGTTATATAAATCTATATTTACACCAGCAATGCATGAGAATGCATGTTCTCCTCACAATTTCACCAATACATTGTGTCATTAATTTTTTAAAGTCTAATGTGATAGTTAAAATATGTTATATAACTGAGTTTTAATTTGCATAACTGATGTTGAGAATTTTTCCATACACATCCAGTCTTCCCAGTTGTTTATTGGACTATTGTAACCTCCCCCCCACTCACTCATATGAATGCTAAACATGTTAAGAATACAAATTTCTTAATCGTTAAAGGTGATTTCTATCTGAGGACTCAAAGCCTACTAATTAAATGATACATGTTTTTTAAAAGTTATGAATGTTCTTGATGACTTTAAATTGTAGATGTGAGTGATTTGTAAGGGAATACCTGCGCTAAAAATCTACATGCTCTTTTTATATCAAACTTATGTAAATATGATATAAAAGTATTATGAGAGCCCAGCTAGTGTTGCTCAGTGGTTGATCTTCGACCCATGAATCAAGAGGTCATCACATGGATTCCTGGTCCAGGCACATGCCCGGGTTTAGGGCTCCATCCCCAATAGGGGGCATACAGGAGGCAGCTGATTCATGTTTCTCTCTCATTGATGTTTCTATTTCTCTATCCTTCTCCCTTCTTCTCTCTCTAAAATCAATAAAAACATATTAAAAATAAATAAAAAGTATTATGAGAAAGATCCAACAGTAGTACTCTGAAGGGGTATTCCACAGATTCATGGCTTTGTTATTTTGTGACAACAGCTTTTCCATTTTTAAAAGAACAGTAAACTGTACTCACATTTCCTTCTAAGGCAGTGGTTCCCAACCGTGGGCCACACACCCCACAGGGGGCAATTTGATTTTTAAGGGGGGGGCAATTCGAGAATGAATTACTAATAGTGAATTTTTTGCATTTCTTATGATTCTAGGGGCCTCATATATAGTATATAAATATATATTGTGACATATTTATGCATTTCAGTTCTCTATTATGTTTTGAAACTTTATTTGCTATTTTTTCATATCACTTCATATTATTATTTTTTAAACAATTTCTTAGTGATTTCTTCCTCAGTACTTCAACTGTCCTTTTGTTCTTTTTTTTTTCTTTCATGGATGCCATGTTCATTGGAAGCTTGTTTAGACCAAGTTAATGGCCTTTTAGGCTTCCTCTACATGAATAGGAGTACACTTTTTGAATAATAAGAATTATCAGGATTTTAGAGATGCTTAGGTGGGACATAGCCCAAAAAAGGTTGGGAACCACTGCTCTAAGGGAACTCTGTATCTGTGTAGTTAAATCAGAGGAAGAACATTGGTAAAGTTTGGAGACCTCTTTTGAGATAGACCCCAACCTATTCCTGCAGTGTGGATCTCTTGGAAGATGGTTTTGTAATAATGAAATAATTATTTAAAGTTCTAGGACTTAATTGATTCCCTAGAGCAAGTCAAACCATACCCATAATTATTAACATAGAATAAGTGACAGGGGTGGGATTATATATGAATAAAATAATCAGATTTTAAAATTTCAATTTGTCTAAATTGACTGCCTCTTACATTATGTAATTCTACCCAAAAGATAACTAGCCCCTATAATTTACTTAAATGATATACTTTCAATCAAGGTTTTAATTTCTTTTGATGTCCCGAAATAATGTGGAAATAAAATGGAATATTTGAAACACTTATTCCACATGGAGTAATATAGAAGACACTAAAAACATTTAAAATGCCCCTTTATATCATTAATTTTTCTTAATAAAACAAATTCCAAATATTAGAGACATATACATAGAGGTGTAGAGAAAATATTTATTTTCATTTCTATTTTTATTATTACAAATAAACTTTTAAACAACTAAAGAAATAAAATCAGATGTTTTAGAAAAATAGGTAGTGTCCTGAGAAGCAATTGCAAATGGCATCGCTCATCAATGAGAGTTACTCTTTTTTGTTGTTGTTGTTAATCCTCACTGGAGGGTATTTTTCCTTTGATTTTTAGAGAGCAGAAAGGAGGGGAGAGACAGAGAGAAACATCGATGTGAGAGAGACACGTTGATTGTTTGCCTACCGCGTGTGCCCCTACCAGGGCTGGAGATCAAGCCTGCAAACAGTATGAGCCCTTGACCGGAATCGAACCCAGGACTTTGCAATCCACAGGCCAACTTTATATCCACTGAGCCAAACCAGCTAGGGCAATGAGAGTTATTCTTAAGGCTTTCCCTCTGAAGTGGGGAAACCAAGAGAATGGAGGCGGGGGAGAGGGGAATGGGGAGGGGTTGGCATCTATGATTTCAGTGCATATGTCACTGCAGGATTAAATACTGTAAACATCATGGAGGGTCACATCAACATTACAATCTATAGTGTAGCCTTGATTTATAGTTACTCTACCTCAGATACACATCAAGGGGGTTAATTATTAGTCAAAAAGAGCCTTATTGGGTAATATTTTCTTAGCCTTTGACCATGGATTAGTTTACCTGCTTCTTAGCCACAGGCATTTTGTAAACACAAAGGGATCTCAACTCTAAAGGTGTGGCTGGTAGCCTTGGCTTGCTTCTAAGCAAGACCATTGCCTCTACTCAATTTCCCAGTTAAATCTGATCTTTATTTGGGATCAGATAAGTAAGCCTTTGATAATAAATAAAAATACTGACTAGACACTGGTATATAAAGTACAGCATAGGGATTATGGTCAATATTATTATAATGCTATGTATGGTGCCAGTTGGGTACTAGACTTATGGGGAAGATCACTTCACAGGATAAATGTTTAACCACTGTGCTGTATACTTGAAACTAATATAATATTGAAGGTCAACTATCATTGAAAAAATGAAAATGAAAATTGGAAAAAAGAACAGAAGTAGGTGTAGTTTGAAAATTAAAATTGGAAAAATGAACAGAAGTAGGTATAGTTTGAAAACAGTAGGTATAGCTTGGCAGGACACATACACACTGTATCAGCAAGGATATAGGTTTGGTTTCTCTAACACACACCCAAAATAATTGTGACTTAAATAAAATGCAAGTATATAACAATCTGGCTATAAGCAATATATATCAATATCTATCTATCTATCTATCTATCTATCTATATATATATATATATTGCTTATCTGAAAGAAGTTATCTGAAAGAACTAGAAAGAAAATACAAAAATAGTAGATCTTTAAGAAGTTAATTATACCTTGAATGCAAATATAACTACTTTTTAAAAACTTTGACTCTGTCTAAAATAAGAGAGATGTTTGTCTGTGTGACTTTGGGATAAATTATTTTTTTATACATCACAATCCACTTTATATGTCCCCAGAACATGTACTTTGGTAATTAGAAGTGCTAGTAGAGCTATTTGAATGGAAAATATGTTCACAGTTAATGTGTTTATAAAATTAATAGAGGTAAAAACAAAACAATACAGCCCACAACAGTCACTGCAATAGAAGTAAATCTGCTTAATGAGCTTGGCTCATGGGCTGCCAGTTTATGACTTCTGATCGAATGTTTGAAATTATCTTTGAGAGACGGGGGAAGGGAAGATTCAGTCTGCAAGGAGCCACATGTAGTTCTGTAAGAGAATGAGGAGACTTCCGAGTGACTGAACCAGAGTATGCAATCAGCACCTGCCCAAGGAGGAGGAAAACCAAAAATAAAACACATGAAGGTTAATGCTGACAGGAAGGGAAAGTCGCTCTTTGCTGTCATGTGTGCGCACACACACATGCGTACACACGTGAGCGACAGCTCACACACAAATGATTGTGGGCTATAAAACCAAATTAGCCCGTAAGACTAAATCAGAATGAGTAAATAGAAATAATAGAAAGAAGCAAAGATAAAAGAGAAATTCAGCAGTCTTTGGATGAGGAAAAAAAAGGATAAAACTTCCATTTATATCATATAGCAACTTGGATATTAATCACAGTTTCAGATCACATGGCGGATTTTTTGAAGTATTTGCTGCAATAAAATTTGCGTAGTCTTAGCACCAGTTATAATTTATGTTTTGTTTAGGTGAATTCCTGAGATCTCTCTACCTACATTTCTTAATTAATGAAATAGTAAAAATAGTGTGGCTTAGGTGTTTGCTTTGAGAAATAAGACAAATTAAATGTAATATTACCACATTAGGCATGATAAGTATTTAAAATTTACCGGTGATTTTATTTCTGGAGAACATGGCAGGTGCCACATGAAGAATGCAAATATAGTTATTGACCTACTGTGTCAGTGACAGGGAAGATTCGTCTTTTCTCTAGGAGGGTGGAATTAGCCTTGCTGAGAATATTCATTGCATACCAGATTAGCTTACCCATTGTATTTCTGTCACTAAAGGTTTTTCTTGGTTGTTGTCTGAGTAAAACAAATTGGCTGTAGGTTCAAGGTATATCATTTAAGCACCTTCTTTCAAAAGTAATCAGGGCTTTACTAGCTTGAAACTAGATTATTCCATTTAATGTGCCCTTAGAGAGGCCCCCAGGACTGCCCTCCATTGGTAAGTACATGAGAGGCAGGACAAATTGACTTTCATGATCACTGAAGTTTAGGAGAGTCAGGACAGAAAGTGGTGATGAATTTAAAATTTAGTCTGAAAAGACCGATAAAGGTGAAGTATAATGTTTTTCATTTATTCCTACACCAGGGATTTTTGTCCAGTAAAAGCGATTCCTGGTACCTGAAAGGATACTCCATAAATATCCATCTGTAGATGTATGTGCTGGTCTCTAGCCCCGTTGACTTATTCCGAGACCAGCTCAGCCTGTCTCTATACTAGAACTTCAACTAAATGAGAGGTAGGCAACTCTCTTCCCCTTGGCTTCAATTTATTCAGAAAAAGTATATTTTGGGGTATCCCATGGTGCTCAATGCTAGGACATCAGGAGAAATGCGACATTACTCCCAACCCAAAATATAGTTGGAGACTCAGTAATGTCTTACCTAAACCAGGACAACTATTAGGAAAATAAATTTACTACCAAGCCAGACACTATATTAGTAGATATAAAAAGATTTTAGGAGTAACATCATAAAAATAGAACAGAGCAGGTCTTAAAGGGGAATAAATGAACTTGGGAATTTTAAATGGGAAGACAATGGTAACAATGATCATGAAGAAAAAAATCCAGTAATTTTTGGAAGTGAGCAACCTTTCCCCTCTTTCAAATATTTCTAGAAATTGTATCTAGATAAAGTTTTGAACAAGCTTTATACCACAAAACATAAAAGGCCTATATTTAATTTTTTCTTACGATTTTTATATTGTTTAGTGTAAAAAAATCTTATTAAATCCCTCCTGTTGGTGTCTAATTATATACCCTACCCCAAATATAATAAATCCAACACACTTTTAGATCAAATAAAATCCATGTTAATTATTTTAAATTTCACTTTGCCAATTTATAAAATGTATTCAGAAATTTACATAACACTTATTTCAATGCCCTCTATGGCTTAAACGTACTTGACTTAAAAAAAGGTTTATTTTATTTTAAATTTGTACTGTTTTAATTAACATGTAAAGATATTGATCTTTGCAGATACCTAAATATGCCAGTGCTCATGTTTCTTTCCTTTTGGTAGGGATTTGAAACACATTTCATGTGCTGAAATGAACTTTTAAGGTTCGAACACATAGACTCTATTAAATGGCGCTTTCAAAACTTGGCCTTGTGCACAGACCTTCTTAGCAGAACATTTTTCACACAGTAAGCCTGTCCCACATCACACAGGTGCTGGGATGCCCTGGGGATAAAATCGCAGTGCTCTGTGTCTTCCTGACAGCTCTCCCTTCTCTCCTGAGGGGCCTCTAATGGGGTCACTCCTCTCTGGTGCCCTACATGATTTTTTCTCACTTTGCATCATGTTCTGATTCTGCTGGTTTTTAAAAAAATCCCATCTAGAACTTGCCTTACAATAATGTAAGTTTTTTTAAAGTAGAAGAGGTGCCTTCATTTTTGGATGTGTAGTTTTTGGTTAAAGAAAGTTTGATTTTATTTACTTTTTTCCAGAAGACTTTCTTACTCCCATGAATCTGTTCTGGCTCATCATTGTTTTTTGTTTGTTTTTTTTTTATAGGCATAGGGAGTTCTTCCATCTATAAGCATGATTGAAAATATAGCACCTAACTAGCAGTGTGCATGAAATAGGAAATACCTTTTTCCTCTAATTATGTAGCTGGTTCCTAGTATTTTTTAATTTGAATGAACTTTTGTTTTAAAGAAAAAATGTACACATTTATCTGTATATTCACACAGATTATAGTTTCAAGTCCATGAAGATATTTTCTTATGTTTCCTCCCAGACTTTTTATCATTTCAGATGTTGATCTGTAGTCCAGGTAAAATTATTTTTTGCGTGATATGCAGGTCAAGAATCCTTTTTTTTAATACCCAATTGAACTGACTCCACTTATTACAAGACTATTCTTTTCAACTAAAGTGTTACCTGTGTCTTAACCAAGTGACTGAATGGTATTGGTCTGGTCTTGGACTCTGTATTCACTTCTATTGCAATTTCTTTATATGCAAGAATCTGAACTGAGCGATCTGAGAATTACAAAGGATAAAGGGATGGTTGATCCCTGTACTTCTGAAAAACTTTGTAACCACCTTCGGGGAATAATTATCTTCTGAGAAGGTGTGTTTTATGACTGAGATACAGGAAATACACAGGATTCTCTTAATTGCTTAATAATAAGAGTCAAACAGAAATCTTATTACTGATTTGACCCATTTTTCTCTATGGAACAAAACAACTCTTTTTCCCAATGCTTTGAGAGAAAATAGAACTGAGCAAATTTTTGTATTGATTTAATACATAAATAGATCATGGAATGATTTGGCTACAGAAAACTCAAGTATGAGGATTATTTCCATTCCTCTTTTAAAGAAAGATGTCTTGACAGTGGTTTTAAGTATGTCTATTAAGAAAACTCCACCAAAACCCTACTACCTTTTGGCTAATATAAAAAGTGAAAAATTGCTACATAAATAAAGTTAGGTACATAGATTTCTATTTTCTTGTGAGAATATATCCCGGGATAGAAATGGGGTTTTAGTAATATTGCAGCTCTATCTACCTACCTACCTAACTATCTACCTACCTATTTGTGAGTTTTAAAAATTTCTTTCAATGAAAAGTCTCAAATTTATCACCCTCATCATTCTAATACAAATAAATAAAACAGACATGTTAGAGAACTGACTGTAACATCCACTGTATAGCCACTAGATGGAAGAGCGAATAACACGATAGAATTAACAATGCTTAACTAGTATTTTATGTTACCCTAAAGGCATTCATTTAAAATAAAATTAAATGGCTCAATTAGCATGAAAATGTCCCCAAAGTAGAGTAGCAAAATGTGAAGAGTCCGATTCATTAGAGCTGGTTTGGGTCTTCAGGGTTCAACTCCAGAGCCACTGCCCAGGCCCTTGGTTTTACAGGACTTCTCCAGCGTGCAGTGCTCACTCACTGATCTTCATCTTCTCTGAACCGTTTATGCAACAGGAGTCAGTAGCCATGAAATTGCAGGAGGTCCCCTAATAAATTCTACAATTATTGAAGGAAAACAGCTGCACACACTTGTACAGATTTGTATAACATCTTGTGTACAACAAGGCATTACACTAGACCTGCTGAGATTCTTTTTTATTTTTTTAGTGGAAATGTCCTTATCTGGATGGGCAAAAGGTGGATGTGATTTCTTAAATGAAAAGCTAGTGTTTGTGTGGAGCCTTTTATCTGTAGAACTGCTGAAAAAGATTAATACACACAAAACACACCAATTTTCTTCTTTTTTTTTGTCAAAAATAGTTATAAGTTAACTTATGGAAGAAAAGCACATGCATGTAGTACATATCTACACATGTATTTGCATAGTTAATTACTTAACTGATATTTGTTATCTTTCTAAATTCAAATGTGCCTTAGAATAAAGACTCCATTTTGTGAGTTGGGATGAAATACTCTTTGCATGTTAATTTCTTTTAATGAAAGAAGAATTCAGGTTAAAATAAGGGGAATGATGAGTTCTTGAGGACCTTGGGTTATTTATTTTTTTAAGTTTTAATTCTTTTCAATCTTCAACAAAAAGAAAAATATACATTATTCTCTAGGTTTCTAGTAGCACACATATCATGATACAAGTGAGTTCTAGCAAATTATTTGAGGAAAATAAGACAATCAAAATTATTCCAATATAAAATAAAATAATAACGTATAATTGCATTTTATTTTAGTGAAGGTTTGAATAACCACAAGCATCCTAAGGGCTTTAACATGTGTGGTTAGGGGATTTTCCAGCTGCCACAAAATCCTGACAGATGCTTCAGCTTTTTGGTCTACTCCACAGTTTAGGTATGAAGAAACTTACGCTGCAAAATGCTGCCTCCTGCATTCTGATGGTTTTCTCCAACTGTGGCATTGTGTGCAGCTCCTGGCCATGGGATCTCTGCGGATCAAAACCTTGGCTTGAGTTTTAAAAAGCTGATCATAATAACAAAATCTGAAAAAGCTTCTTTTAGTTACATGAGTTTAGAGTTGAATAGCTCTAATTTTATTTTGTATGGTTATTGAGATGAAATTGTAAGACACAGTAATGAAATTAACAAGGTTAAAAGTTAGAGGCTAGAATAATATTTAAATAAGCTGTGAAACGTACAGCATAATAAAGTTGTAGACTAATTTGCAAAAGTCACTACAGAAATCTGATCTCCTTCGCTTATATTGAGTGCTATATCTATAAAGATCTGTGTGCTTACTAAAAGCTTAGATAGCTCTGTCACGAACATTTGTAGTACAAATAACCTTTTCAGCAAGTGTGTGCACAGGGGATATTTTGAAACTCACAACACTTGTCAAGAGAAAATTAATTTCCACTTGAACTAAGCTAATGTGAATGTCAAAAATGCCCTTTGGAAATTTAATCACAAAATAAAAGATCACGCCTAAGGAGTAAATTTGCATATATAAAAACAATCTATAACATGGCCTAACTGTTGTCTTATTAGAAGCCAGTTCACTAAGTAATCTAGCCATGTGACCTGGAGTAAGTCATTTAATTTCAGTGTCTCATATAAATAACTGATTTGTGAGAGTATAGTGAGGCATGTATTCAATACTAATAAAAGTAAATCAAGCTCACAATACAATATTTTAAGCATTATAAAAAATGCTTATAAAAATGTATATGTGTATAGATATAAATTATTTGTATAACTAATGATTTGATAATGTTTTATAATTTTAACAAGTATTCCTCAAATCAAAGAAAGAAAAATCCCATGAAATCTTTCCTTCCAGGAAGAATCACAAGGGAAATTGTTCAAAACTTAAAAATGACTGTTGAAAAACATTGAAAAGTAATAGGAGGATCTTCACCATAAACAAAATAAAGTGAAATGCATGTCTAGAGCTTTGAGATATATAAGTAAAATAATATAAACTTTTATACTTGGACATCAAGCAGGCAACATTCAATAATTATTTCTTTTTTAGATTTCCAGAAATTCATGGGTTTGGATCTGTAAGATATACAGTAAAAATGGGTTTTCACATGTACACACTTACCTTTGGGCACAGACCAAGCAAACAAATATAAAAAGCTAAATAAAGTAGAAGTTTGTTAAGATTTCGTAAACTGTAAAATAGGATACAGTCCCATTATAAGGGCAGGAGAGAATTTTCATTTTATTTCAATGTGCCAAACCATTCTTTGCAGAACCTCATCATAGCAACATTCTTGCAGCAAAATCAGCATGCTGTTCACATCCATAGAGGGGGAACCAGAAACAAATCCTCGACTTATTCCAGTTTTAGGGATCGCAGAAAGAAAATATAAACTTTGAAGTGCAAACACTCAAGACTAAACGAATGCAACATAAAATTTTAAAAGTTAAAATAATTCTAAATTTTGTAGGCATAAAAATATAATTGACTTATCTTGACTCTAGTTTTCATAGTATGATAAAGTGGTATTATCCATGAGATTAATGCAAGCTGTCACTAAAAATAACACCGATTGAGTAATTAATGGTTTATTTTCAGTCTTCCTCTTTTTCATTGTTGCCACATGCTTAGTACTGGGCAATGAATGAATGTGTAGCTCACATGTAACTCTTTTCTAACAAAATCATGTATTTCTTGGCTTCTTTACACTTTTAGTATAGGTTTCTGACTTCACTTTAATATTCTGATTATGTACTTTATTTCTCTGTGATTTTTCTGGAGTTTAAAGACCATATTCTCTGTCTTTTCATTCTCAACACAAAGTATGGTGTTTGGCAGACTACAGGTGTTTAATAATAGTTTGACCCAAGAATTAATGAGTGACACAATAAGTGAATAAAATACATGGTGACACTCAGCTCAGGTGTTGACAGAATCAATTACATAAATACAAACTAAACGTATTATTTCCTTCATTCACAAATATTGATAGAGTGCCTAATATAAATAAAATAAATGAATCTATAGCTGCCTACCAGTCCCTGATTTAAGTTAGTGTCCCTGAGAATAATGATGGGCAATGAAGGAAACAGTGCACAAAGCCCAGGCTAAAGGTCTTCACAGGAGATCTGAGTTGATTATGGACTCTGTAAAAACTAGTTATGGTGTCTCTGGCTGCTTAACCTTTATGCTTATCAGTTTCTCTTTTTGTAATATGAAGGGATCACCGTAATGATCTTTAAATTCCTTGTGTCTACTATTTTATTATAATGATTCATAGTTATATTGTTCAGGCACAAACTCTATCAGCTCCTCATCGTACATGGCTTGAGGCTCAGGCATAAAGTTATTATAAAGGAAACCATAGTTCTAAAATTATTCTACGTGCCAGACACAGCAGAAACACGGAGGCAGTGAGAGGTCAAGTGGTGGCAGTGGCGTGTGGTGGGGAAAGGAAGTTTGAATGTTCAGGAGCAGTGTTCCCAAAAGGATACTGACACTAACACTAGGTTTTTATTTTGCAAGGGGAACAGCAGGAGATGTAATGGGATGAGTCATTCCAAGTGTCAAAAACAGCACGTGCAAAGATTAGAGGCTTAAAACAGCGGGAACATAAAGGAAATCGGAAGTAGTTTGGAGAATGAATTTCTGTGACAGGATGGAGATTGGAACTGTAGGTAAGAGCCAGACCTAGAGGACCTTGAATTCCATGCCTAAGGGTGTAGACTTTCCTATTTGTGCAGTGGTGAACTGTTAGGAGGCTTTAACAGAGGAGGGATATGACACATCATTACTTACAAAGATCCTACCTCCAGGGACTAAAAGTAGAGGCAATGAGTTTTTAAGGAGGAAAATGAGATGAAATTCCAGTGACAAATGGTGAGGTGGTAAACTGGAACAGTGGCAGTGACATGGAAAGGAGTACATGATGAGAGATCTGGAAGTCAGGGAAAAACTACAGGGCACAGTAAAAGTTTCTTTAGTGTGGGTACCTGAGAAACAGATGATTTCATTCAATGGAATGGACCATCAACATGCTGTGGAAGACAGATGATTAATTTGGTTTTAAATGTGCTAATTTGAAGTGCCTTTGGAACATTCAGGAAGGAAGCGCCAATTGCAATTAGATTAATGTCCATAAGCTTTACTGTTACTGTTCTTGCCTTAAAAGTCTAACACGGTGCTGTCACTCCCCCCTCATTTCCTACTGTCCTCTTTTATTGTACTCGAGCTACACACCACCATTTTTACACTCCTTGACCATGTGAAATGTTTTTTTTCCCCGAGTTTTTGTGATTACTATTTATTCTGTTTAAAATAATGTCTCCCCAAACATTTATAGAGATGGTTTATGTTTATTAGGCCTTGGTTATTATGTCTCAGAATATCATCTTAGAATCACTTTCTAATACTATCAAGTTGACCATACATAGGGGTGCATATATCTTTTCAAATTGGTGTTTTGGTTTCTTTGGATAAATACCCAGAAGCAGATGTACTGGGTCATTTATTTATATTTTTAATTTTTTGAGGAAACATCATATGGTTTTCCATAGTTCTGCACCAATTTATAATCACACTAGATCATGAAGATTCCTTTGTCTCCACATCCTTGTTTACAGTTGTTATTTGGTGACATTTTGAGTATAGCCATTCTGATAGGTTTAAGGTGATATTGTGGTTTTTATTTGCATTTCCCTGATAATTAGTGATAATGAGAATCTTTTCATATGTTTGTTGGACTCTCTGGAGAAATGTCTATTGAAGTCCTCTGCCTCCCCCCCCCCTTTTAAAATCAGATTGGTTTTGAATGTTGACTTATATAAGTTCTTTATATATATTTTGGATATTAACTCCTTATCAGATATATTCTTTGCAAGTATCTTCTCACATTAAGTAGGTTGGCTTTTTGTTTTGTTGATGGTTTCCTTTGCTGTACACAAGCTTTTTAGTTTGATGTAGTGCCATTTGCTTATTTTCGCTTTTGTTCCCTTGTCTGGAAAGAAATATCCAAAAGCTACTACTAACACCAATGTCAAAGTGTTTACTTTATATGTTTTTTTCTAGGAGTTTATTAGTTTCAGGTTTTTTATTTAAGTCTTTAATCCATTTTAACTTTACTTTTTGTATATGGTATAAGAAAGGGACTCAGTTTCATTTTTTGGCATGTATATATATTCAGATTTTCCAACACCACATATTGAAGAGACTGTCATTTCCCCCCTGCATATTCTTGCTTTCTTTGTCATAGATTAATTCTCCATATAATGGGTATATTTATGGGCTCTCTAGTCTGTTCTGTTAATTGATGTGTTGGTTTTTGTGTCAGCACCATACTGTTTTGATTACTATAGCTTTGTAGTATAGTTTGAAATCAAGGAGCATGATACCTCCAACTTTGTTCTTTCTCAAGATTGCTTTGGCTATTTTTGATCTTTTGGGGTTCCATCTTTGGGATAATTTTTTCTAGTTCTGTGAAATATGCCATTGTTGTTTTGATAGGGATTGAATTAATTTGTAGAATTTTGGGGGTAGTGTGGACATTTTTAAAATGTTAACCTTTTCAATTTATGAGCATACTATGTCCTTTTATTTATTTGTGTCTTCTTCAGTTCATTCATCACTGTCTTTAGTTTTCAGAGTACAGGTCTTTTACCAACTTGGTGAAATTTGTTCCTAGGTATTTTATTCCTTAAGATGAAATTTTAAATAGGATTGTTTTCTTAAATTTATCTTTCTGATACAGAAATTTATTGTCCCACAGTTCTGAAGACTAGAAGTCAAGATCAAGATGTCAGTAGTTTTGGTTCCTTTTAGTCTTATGAGGGAAAGATCCATTCCAGGCCTTTCTTTTTGGTTTATAGACAACTGCCTTCTCCTGGGTCTCTTAACATTATCCTTTTCTATGAGTATCTGTCTCTGTGTCTAAATTTCCCTTTTTCATAAGAACACAAAAACCATATTTGTTTCAGGCCCCCCTTAATGACCTCTTTCTAACTTTATTATTTCTGTAAAGAGCCCATCCTAAATAATAAGACCCTAATATGCAAATCGACTAAATGGCAGAATGACCGGTTGCTATGATTTGCACTGACCACCAGGGGGCAGACGCTCAACGCAAGAGCTGCCCCTGGTAGTCAGTGCGCTCCCACAGTGGGAGTGCCGCTCAGCCAGAAGCCAGATTCAAGGCTGGCAAGTGCAGCAGCAGTGGTGGGAGCCTCTCCCGCCTCCGCAGCAGCATAAGGGAAGCGGGCCTAAGCCAGCAGGCAGACATCCTCTGACAGGTCCTGGACTGTGAGAGGGCACTGGCGGGGCTGAGGGAACCCCCCAATGCATGAATGTTGTGCACTGGGCCTCTTGTCTCTAAATAAGGTTACATTCTGAAGCATTAGGGGTTAGGCTCCAAAATATCTTTTTGAGGGGAACAAATTCATCTGTACCTACCAAATTTAACATTCTATTTAGTGTTATCATTAAGTAATGAGTGAAACAATAAAATAGTAAGAGAATTTGTCATGATGAACCCAAATACTTTGTTCTCCTCTGTTTCCACTGATAGATGAAATACAAGTCATTGGAGAAGTGGATAATTTTAAATAAATATTCATCCAAAGTAAAACATTCAGAATACATCCTATATAATAATAGACAAACATTGTAATTGACCGTACCTTCGCTACACCTCCCATTGGCTAATCAGCGCAATATGCAAATTAACCGCCAACAAAGATGGTGGTTAATTTGCATATAATGGCTGGGAGTGAAGACTGAAGACAACGTGGAAGTGAAGTGCTACAGAAGGGAGCAAAGTAGAGGCGGTGGAGACAGAAACAAAGCCAAGGCTGCGGAGGCAGGAGGCAGGAAGGGAAACCCAGCTGGAGCGCTGGGAGCGGGAGGGGAAACCCAGCCGCAGTGACTGGGAGCAGGAGGGCAAACCCAGCCGGAACAGCTGGGAGCAAAGGCCTGGGTCCCCAGTGCTGGAGGAAAACCGGTGCTGGCAGCCAGGAGAAGGGAAGGCCTATTGCACGAATCTCTTCGTGCAACGGGCCTCTAGTAAAATATAAAATACATACATGTAATATAAGCATAAGATATATATTTATAAAATATTGTTCTATTTTCAAGGAAATGTAATTTTTTGAGTACTTGCTACTTTTCTTTTTTTCTTATCTTTGTTCCAAGGCAGTATCTAAAAGATAGAAATTTGTCCAAAGGGGAAAATCCTACCTATGTTAATTATTGCTTATCTCAGTGGCAATAAATGATCATGGTATGAGAGTATGTTTATTCGTAAGGAAGCACCCACAGATATATGTTTATGAATATGTATATGTATATATATATATATATATATACATATATATATATATATATAGGTATATGAGTGTATATGTAGACAATTCTCTAAAATGTAAAATGCAGGAGAAATTAACTTTGTGTAAAGTAAAATGTATCAATGAATAAAACAATATAAATCATAACAATATAAATCACAACCCTAATAGACACATAACTGATAAATAATGTAATATTGTAATATAGATGTATATAGTATATATATTATTTATTATAGGTAAATAAAAGAGTGTAAACATTTATGTTAATAAGTATTTATTATATGATTCAAGTTAGAAAACGCAAAATTACTTTATTGTAATCTTTCAACTAGATATTACTAGGAACTAAATAATTTTATAATGGTGCATATTTAAAGCAATTTTACTTTGCCTTTCAGTGTATTTGCTCTACATTGCAGCTATTTTCCTGGCAGATTTTTTCCTAAGGTTATAATCCTATCACAGGGGAAGATTTCACCAAAAACAAACAGAAAGGGTCGCCACCCTCTGTCTAACCTTTACTATTTAGACTTAAGTCCCAAGCCTTTTGGAAATGTAAATTGACCTGGCCTGTTCAATTAGAAGACAAGTGCATAGATTAGAAGGCTTATTTTTTTGTAAAACCTAAATGTTTTTCTTTTCCCTAAGCACTTTTCAACTGTTACATTGACAGACAGCTAATTATCATCTATTCTTTGGGGCCGAGAAAAACAATTTAGTACTCAGTGAGATGAGCATGCAATCTACCTTATTGCTCTTGTCCTTCTGATAGGTGAGCGTGAAAGATGTGCACATTCATGCGCCAGAGGCAATGCCAGTGTTCCCTTGAGAAGGCAGAACTATAAGAAGGGTGGAGGTTGGTACTTGTGCAGCCCAGTCACAAAAAGCAGTTGGTAGAAATTTCTGATCTCCCCAAAGGATGAAAAGTACTGCATTTCTAAGTGGCAGAGAACATAAAGGAACAACAACCAACAACCAAAAACTAGTATCAGGCACAACATTAATTCTTAAATGACACATTGGATTTTTACTTTATTTGTGTCAATCTAAATACTCTCAATAAATCCATCTTTATAGAAATAGAGAAAATATCAGTGGTGTGGAAAGTCATAGCTGCCGATCTCTGTCTCTAGATAATCATCTCTTCCACATATTTCATTCAAGCCCCAGGATGTAGCTGTTGATGCTTCATGGATGATGTGAAGTCCCACAAAATAAATTGCTAAGGGGTAGGAAATTGTGAATTGTAAAGCCCACTATTATCTTTTGCGTGTCTCTGCCTTTTAAAAAATATATTTTTATTGATTTCAGAGAGGAAGAGAGAGGGAGAGAGATAGAAACATCAGGGATGAGAGAGGATCATTGATCGGCTGACTCCTGCATGCCCCTACAGGGGATCGAGGCCACAACCTAGGCATGTGGCCTGACCACGAATCAAACCATGACCTCTTGGTTCATAGGTCGATGCTCAACCACTGAGCCACGCTGGCCAGTCTGTCTCTGCTTTTTAAAAATAGAGTTTATTTTTTTTAGAGCAGATGTTGTTATTCAACACTGAATAATATGCCACTATCTGGATGTGCCACAGTTTATTTATTTACCTACTGAAGAACATCTCGTTGCTGCCAATTTTGGTGAGTATGAATAAAGTTGCTCTAAATATCCATGAGCAGGTTTTTGTGTGGACATTAGTTTTCAACTCTTTTCGGTAAATACCAAGGAGCACATTTAGGAAATTGAAAGCTAAGAGTTTTGTATGAAACCGCCAAACTGTCTTTCAAAGTGGCTGTACTGTTTTTTTTATTTTTTAAAAATTTTTTAATTGATTTTTTACAGAGAGGAAAGGAGAGGGATAGAGAGTTAGATACATCGATGAGAGAGAAACACCAAACAGCTGCCTCCTACACACCTCCTACTGGGGATGTGCCTGCAACCAAGGTACATGCCCTTGATCAGAATTGAACCTGGGACCCTTCAGTCCGCAGGCTGACGCTCTATCCACTTAGCCAAACCGGTTAGGGCATGGCTGTACTGTTTAGCATTTCCACCTGCAATGAATGAGCATTCCTATTGCTCCACATCCTTGCCAGCATTTGGTGTTGTCAGTGTTCCAGATTTGGGTTCTAATAAGTATTTAGTAGGATCACATTGTTGTTTTAATTTGCATTTCCCTAAGACATATGATGTGAAGCATCTTTCACATGCTTATTTGCTATCATCTCTTTATCTTCTTTGGTGACGCATCTGTTAAAGTCCTTGGCTTAATTGTTAATTGATTGTTTTCTTACGATTGAGTTTTAAAAGGGTTTTTTTTGTATATTTTAGATAACTATCTTTTATTAGACGTGTTTTCCAGTTTGTGGTTTGTCTCTAATTCTTTTGATCCATTTAGAGTTAATTTTTGTGGTGTTAAAGTTCTAGGTCTACATTCATCTTGTGCATATGGATGTTCAGTTGTCCAACTATTTGTTGAAAAACAGTATTTTTACTCCATTGTATTATCTTCTTTCCTTTATCAAATATCAATTGACTGTAATTATATTGGTTCATATCTGGCCTCTCTATTCTGTTCCATTGATCTAGTTGTCTATTCTTTAGCAATGCCTCACTGTCTTGATAAAGTTGAGTTTTATTTTTTGATCCATTCTGATAATCTGGTTTCTTATTGGCTCATCTAGACTATTGATGTTCCAAATGATAATTTAAATAATTGAATTAATGTCTGTCATATTTTTTACCTCAATTGGTTGCCCTTATTTTTTGTTCCTATTTTTGTCATCCACTCTCTCTTTCTTTTGTGGTTTTTGTTTTTCATTACACAGAATGAATAAGGAATTGATGGTTTTCTTAAAAATCAACTTTAATTTTGTTTACAACTAGAGGAGTCCTCTGAAAATGACTTTAATATTGTATGTTTATAGTTTGACAAAATATTTTATCAGCAATGGATTTCCCACCTATTTACTTCTTATTTTCTACCTTTGGCTTTTATAAATTTTTAAAACATTGTAGTCATTATTGATATTTTCAATACTCAATGTGAAAAAAATGAGGCCAATATAACTAGACCATGCTGATAATGAAGTATTTTTTTTTAAAGATTTCTAGGTAGTGTTCTAAAATAAAGGAATTTTCTTCTTTCATTTTTTATGGTTTGATTTTTTTATATTGGAAAAACATCTGAGACATTTGAGATCTGAGATATATTCTGTCATCTAAACTTTCATTGAATTTGTCTGTACTGTGTCATGGTGTCAAGAGGTTTTACTGTGCTATGTGGAGGCCACACACATCGAAGTGCAGCCGTGTGTGTGTGTGTGTGTGTGTGTGTGTGTGTGTTGCTTGTGACTGGGTTTTTCTGCTTACCAGCTGTGTATTTTTATACACATCAACTAAATTCTTGCCTTTTAGGTTCTTCATCAGTAAATGAGGACATATGATGCAATCCATAGTATTCTGATGGTTTGTAGCTGAAATATTTGTTTTTAAAATACAATTTTTATTGATTTCAGAGAGGAAGAAAGAGGGGAAGAGAGATAAAAATATCAAGGATGAGAATCATTGATCGGCTGCCTTCTGTACTCCCCCAACCTGGGATGGAGCCACAACTCAGGCATGTGCCCTGTCTAGGAATTGAACCATGACCTCCTGGTTCATAGGTCAATGCTCAACCACTGAGACAAACCAGCCAGGCAGTTTTAGCTGAAATATTTTAATAAATATAAAATATAAATTAAATAATAATATTAAATGTTAATAATATAAAATATAAATTAACATTTTCTTAAATATAAAAAGGCTCCTTAAATGCTACCTCACCTATCATTATTATTTTCTGTTTATATTGTAGTCTTTTGTTATTCTTTCTCCCATAAAACAGTCCAGAATGGGAATTTTTGAATTCCTTAGCATTTTACCTGGCTTTTATTATGAGCTCAATAAATATCTGTCAAAAGAAAGATGAGTACCCTTGATTTTAAATACTTGTGCAAACATGTATTTGACCACTAAAAAAAATTAATAATTATCCATTTATGATTGAAAATTTGAGAGTACACATGAGAACTCCTTAAAATGTGGATGATCAAACTAAGTGAACTGGTCTCTAGAGTTATTCCTATTAATTTCTTTTTGTACGTTGTCCTGGCAAGAGTTTTCTTTCCAGTAAATTACTTTTAAAGGTTGATGCTACGGTAGCATGAAGTGTGAACCCTTGCTGCATACTTAGAGTGTCTTTGTTGCAGCAAAGCCTGCTGAGAGTTTATTATTTTAGTAGGGCTCAGTTAGGGCCTCTAAATGCTTTGCACACAGTCAAAGGTGTTGCTGTAATTTATCATTATCTGGGAAAGGAAAAGCACTGATCTTTCCATGGCACAGAAGTAGTCCTACAAAGCATGTTCTGGTATAAAAAAAGATACCCTATATGTACCTTGGTCTTAGCTTTCACTTTTAATATACAACATCAATAATGATCACAATTATTATATGTTTACAGATGATGTGTTTGTTGTATGTATATATGAAATAAAATGTACCCATACCATCTATTCCATTGGCCATTCACAACAGCAAATGGTCCCAACCACTTTCTTAGACTTGATTTCCAGTTTATACAGTAGTTAATAAAGGCCTTTGTTTGATTTGTAGTGTCTCAGATACTAACTTTCAAATATAAAAATGAATGATTTACTTTTCCTTGTGACTTAAGACATGGCACGGTGCTAAGAATGTTAGTATTTATTTCTGGGAAAACAAATCATAACATAAACAAGTAAAAATACCAACTATACCCTTGGCATCAACTTTAATCTCAGGTATCTCTTAATTGATTTTAGGTCCACACATTCACTGTCTCCACATTTATACAGTCCCAAATCCACATGTGCAAGTGAAACTACTTACCTACTCTCTATGTCATTGTCACTTAGTGTGAATTTGTCCATTGACATTGGGATCATATACACTCTCATGCCATTCCCTGTGCCACATTGTCCATCCAGGTTTTCATGCCAATTGACTTTATATCTGGTTTCCACTGAGAAGTGGGGAAGAAGGAAGCAGCCTAGGTATCCCCTCTCTCCTCTTTCCTCAAAGAGAGGCTCAGGTAGTGTCTACGTTTTCCTGTGGCTCCCTCTACAAAGATCTTCTGCAGTTTCAGTTCCCAACTGATGATCCTTGTCCCAAGACTTTGGAAAAAACCTTTTTAGAGACTCCAGCTTGGGGAAAAGAATGCCTTGATGTTGCTCCCCATCTTTGCATCTCCTTAGGCTCACTTGATTGGCTTCTCAGCTCTTCCATAAGATTCCTCGTATCCGGTTCCAGGGTTAAATTCTCCTTCTTTCAAAAACAGTAAAGGGTTTCTATTATTTATTTATTTATTTATTTATTTATTTATTTATTTATTTTTACCAGATTGTGACACTTATACTCTGTAGGACGATATTCTAAGAGTTTCATTCCCTGGATATATTTCTTTGTGCAATTTCTAGGAATTGTGGAATATGACTCTGTTTTAGGTTAAAAGTACTAAACTTTACAGCTTGCATGGTTAATTAAGAAGTAAATGATTCTTTTTTTCTAAAAATAATATATTTTATTATAAAAATATACAGCTGCATGACTTTGAATTACTCCTAATATATATTGGGAACAAATATATAAGGGTATGAAAGTCTTAATTCATGGAATATTACCATGTGATATATGATTTCCATATGTATCTCATTTATTTTGGTGATAACCCAACAGGGATATTATGTAATTTAACTTGCTATTATAAAGTTTGTAAAATAGCTCTAAACCAAATCCAGGCTACGAACAAAGCCTAGAACACTCCTAATCACTAAAAATTTTCCTTTATCAATGAAAATATCTATACAACAGTGACAGGATATAAATATTCAATATGAATAATATGAAAATTTATACTTTTTATTTTCTTTGCTACATTAGGAAAACTCCTTGCAGTGTTTTAAGATTAATGTCTTCCTTCTCTCAAGGATAAAGAATAGAGCAAAACAAGTTTTGTTTTTAATGACTTGAACTCTGGATTTAATAAGTTTCAAGCGTGTAATATAAAATTAAAAGAGGAAGAAGGAAATGTATTTGGGGTGAAGATGAGTTTAGAGTTAGAAAATCATGAAGATGGCAAAAATAAGTGAAGGAATTTTCTTAGGGGGGAAGCAGAAGATTGGAAAGTGAAGGAGTAATTCACATCAACAAAGAAGTCCAAAGTAAAATAGTCTCTAATGACAAGGACAGTAGTATAAATTCACTGTCTTGCTTTGGGACTTTGTTAATTATTTTGTCCTCTGCCAAATATGAGCTGTAGAGACCTTGGTTATCTGGATATTAATCAGGGCATCATGCTGGTTCACTAAATGATGA
Source organism: Myotis lucifugus (assembly GCF_000147115.1). NCBI lineage: Eukaryota > Metazoa > Chordata > Mammalia > Chiroptera > Vespertilionidae > Myotis > Myotis lucifugus. The sequence continues at coordinate 1,038,273 of NW_005871150.1, read as the reverse complement.
TATAATTTTAATTAGAGTTGATAAAATGAAGGCAAATAATCAAAATGCCCTAGTAAGATACATGCATCATAGAAAACAGCTGGTAACTTCACAGAGAGTCACTGATTTTACTGGCTTTATAATATTCCCAGGGTTTAAACAGTTTAAGGTGCTAGCAGCCACCAAATATATTTACACTTTCATAGATTGCTTCCAAATATAGAAACCTGTTCAAAGCACAAAATAAATTTCTAATGGCAGAACTTAGACACTTGTAACTGATAGATATGTTCTAATTGGAGAACATTGTGTCCACATGTCTGTGCATCTAATCTTGTCTATCATATTTATCTCTTATCATCCATTTATTTACCAACCATTCTACATAGATATGATATTAATTCCAGAGGAGAAACAATGTCATAGTTTGCTGAGTAAAGTAATGAGAAAAAATGGAGTAGAAGTCTTGTCATTGGTTGAGAAAAAAATAGACTATTACTGTGCAGAAAGTATAATGGACTAGAGATAATTTGGCTAGTAAATTTTCTTTGTTTATCACCTTATTATTTTAACTACACAGAAGCCAGTTTCCTATCCCCCTTTTACTTTGCAAAACTTACCCAGTTTCTGTTAGAAGACAGAATAAAATTTTTAAAAATGAATTTTCTAGAGCAATCTGAAGGTGGACAGTTTAGTTATTCGCATTCCCTACTTCACTAGCCCAGAACTGCAAGTTCTGGAAGCAGATAAAGGTAATGCATTCTATGTGGCCTAGTTCTGAATCTACATGAAACACTGTAGATTTGTTTGAAGTTACAGTTTGAACAAGTGAAAAAAAATCAACAAAATCTAAGAAGAACCAAATAGCATGATTTGAAATAAGCTGAAAGGCTTGGGAAAAAAGTATAGTAGTAAAATGTTTATTTTTTTCCTCAATTGACATTTTCAACAACATTTTTCCCCTTTTATTAAAAAGTGATTATGGTAAGATGAGTAAAAAGTTAAATAAATGGAGCTAAATGCATGTTATTTACTACCACCCTCCCTACCTGCCTACCCCAACAGCAGTTACTCAAAGACAGCCACCTTTACTTTATTTCTGTTTCTGGTATTTACCAACATCCTAATATATAAAAAGCCATTATGACTGAAATAACCGGACGGACGCCCAAACAGCAGGCTGCATGGGGTGACCAGGCCATCAGGGGGGTTAGTGAGGGACGACCATATGACTGAACAGCAGGCTGCATGGGGTGACCAGGCCAGCAGGGGGGCAGTTGGGGGTGACCAGGTTGGCAGGGGGAGCAGTAGGGGGCAACCAGGATGGCAGGGGGGCAGTTGAGGGCGACCAGGCTAGCAGGGTGGGCAGTGAGGGGTGACCAGGCTGGCAGGGGGGGCAGTAAGGGGTGACCAGGCTAGTGGAGGGGGCAGTTGGGGGAACCAGGCCAGCAGGGGGGCAGTAAGGGGTGACCATCCTGGTGGGGGGGCACTTAGGTGAGGCAGTTAGGGGCAATCAGGCCAGCAGGCAGAGGTGGTTAGCGGTGATCAGGCTGGCAGGCAAGTGAGAAATTAGGAGCCAGCGGTCCCGGATTGTGAGAGAGATGTCTGACTGCCGGTTTAGGCCTGATCCCCGGGATTGGGCCTAAACCGGCAGTCGGACATCCCCCAAGGGGTCCCGGATTGGAGTGGGTGCAGGCTGGGCTGAGGGGATCCCCCACCTGTGCACGGATTTTGTGCACCGGGCTTCTAGTATTTCCTAATAATAAAGGTATAATGCAATTTTCTTATTTAGCAAGTCAGAGATGTATCCAGTACAGACCTTTAAATACGCTATAAAAATGAATACTTGTTAGGCTCTCTTTACTGGAATTTCAAAGAGAAGAAAGACAAATCTACCCATGAAGTAGATGGTTACACCGTACAATTTCAGTGGTAGATGGGATTTTACATTTTATCGAGTTCAGCACTGCATAATGCCTGACTTTTTTTTCTGAACACTCCTCAGAGGACATCAGCTTCTGCATAAATTTTCCCAGTTTCTGTGAAATTATGCCTCTCAAGCTTGTCCATTTCATAATTCCACAGCCCATAATTCCCCCCAGCCCTCTGTCTCAAATTAAAATCCATTCTCCTGAGACTTCCTCCTCTTGATCTAGAATTTCCACTGGAATTATTGCTATTTTACCTGACAGGTCTATAAAATGTTTTAAGACAATACTCATTTTATTCTTCAGTCACTTCTCTTCAAAGTTAAATAGTATAAATTCCTTGGTATATAATTCCTAAATAAGTGATATACGAGTCGACGTCTTCACCTTTTTTCCTCACTCACAGTATTTTAGGAAAGCCACATGGCAATATTCACTCCTATTGAGCCTATATATAACCAAAATACTGTGTAAAGTGCTTTTTGATGAGTCTGGATTCCTTTATGCTGAACTCTTGAGCTTGAAGTTTTGGACCCAAGAACAGTGCCAAGTATTTTATCCCTGTTATGTTTTCTTTCTAGTGAGATCTGACATGTTGTTAAGTCTGTGAATCTTTTGAATACTGATTCTATCACCTGGGATATTTATCAACACTTCTATATTCCTGTCAACTGCAAATGTCCCCAGCCTGCCATTTCCATCTTTACCTGAGCCATTAATTAAGACATTCAACCAGAAAGGGTCAAGGATAGACCCTCTGGGCATCTCAGGGCCAGGTTGACATTGATCCTTTGATAAATATTTCTGATACTTGTAATGTCTAACCAGTTACCGTAAGTTTAATATTTTGTAGAAAGAGATTAAGAAAGCCCAAGAAGAAGAAGAAGAAAAACACTAATGACTTTTTAATATGTTAGGATAGAAAAGAATTGTTAGCTCATTTTCTAAACAATGTATTAAAAATAGTTGTGATTTTATTACATGACTAGCAGTTGTCTATATGGTTTGGGCAAAGTAAGTTAAAGCAGAACACATACTTAACATTTATTTGGGTATTCCAACTTAGCTGTAAACCAGTAGAGGATGACAATCTTGCCTTGCTGATGCTGCTGGTGTGTGTGTGTGTGTGTGTCAGGGACTTGTGCATAAAAGGCTAAAAGACACCAAAAGTGTTCTTATTTTCAACCAGAGTTATGGATGCATGATCAATAAACAACCAGCAAATGATTGCATTTTGAAGTATGTGAGCAGATGCTCTGGTGTTGGGAATTATTGTTGAATGAGTATAAAATATGACCTTCAGAAAACTTGTCATCTAGCTGATATCTGATTTTATTGGCTAACAGACTCTCTGTCCCTGTGAAATCATTACTGCATTAAAACGTTTCTTATTTTTTTTATATTTTAGGTACTATTTCCATCTCTTCTTGAAAATGAAAGTTGGCCTTGAAAATGAAAGTTGTCCAGACCATCTGGAATTAGAAATAGAGAGCAAAAATTTCCTTTAAGCTGGGACAGTACAGGTAATGCCTCTCTCTCTCTCTCTCTTTTATATTCCCCTGGTGATTGGTTTATTCATAAACACATCCTACGAAGCTTGAGTTTCCATTTCGTTCAAACGAAGACTAAAGATTGAATTTAGAATAGATTTGTGCTTACTTGTTTATTACAAAATGAATAACTTTCATATATTCTTATTAATTAATTTTGTTCTTTAGTTTTTTAAAATGTTACTTAACAAGTAAATACTTATGGATAGTAAAAATGTAAACTACCATTTCTTTTAATATTTCTCTTTAATCAACGTTCAGAAATTAAAAAAATGTGCTATTTTATTTAAATTTTGAGACACATGATTATATCAGCATTGCTCTGGTTTATGACAGAAAGCAGCAACAACAACAACAACAAAAACACGTCCAAATCTCTCAATCTCTAAAATTCTGATTTCTTAAAGAGAGTTCCAAAGCAAAAACAACATTTTGAATTTGACATATGATTACTCAGAAGGAAACTTCTCTTAGGCATCTTAATATAGACCTGAGCGTGAGCAGAATATTTTATTGACAAAGTAAATGGAAAGAGAATTTCAGATATCAAAGAAATGGGTTGATAAATCCATAGAAAAAATATAAGGAGCACATATTGCCTTACACAGAAGCCATATTGAGGAGGCAAGCAAGAAACAAAACCAGTTAGAGAAGGAGCCATAGGAACATTTCAAAGACACTAAGTGTACAACACTAACAAGAAAATAAAGAGATTTAATCAAATCAGACAGAATACAACAGCAAGACATTATTATTATGATAATATATTCCCAAAATGCAGAACCAATAAAGAATATTATTAATATGCCTGACTTCAAAGAAATATGAATTGTTTTATAAAATATAGACCTTGGGCAACATAGCATTGCAGGTTGAGAGAAAATATTCTTATTCCCAATAAGGTGGCAATCTCAAAATAAGACACAGTGTCCATAATACTTTAGAACTGGTGGGTACCTCCTGTGCTATCAGTTTACCTGCCTCCCCAACTTTCACCTAAAGACGTTAGAGACAGTTACTGGGAATCAGTCTTGGAAGCTCCCTCCATTGGAAGTGACCACTCTGGATGAAAGGGCTCTATCGATGGCCTGACTTTCACAGAGGCAGTTTACCCAAAGCCTTGTTCGCTTGGTGCTTGCAGGATTGCCTTTGCCTATCTGTGATGCTTATGGAGAAAATGCTTTTTCAGGCTTAATGAAATGAAGTGGAAATGATAGCCAAACTCCATAATTTCTATAGCACCCATATTAGGCAGAACATAGATTTATTGGGAAAAACAGAAACGACAGTAGATCAGGCTAGAACATTAATATTGATGAGCTGTAAGTGTTGACTCTGAACAGCTGAATTCTATCTTGAATATAACTGGTAGGGTTTGTAAAATATATATGTATAGATTCTCTTGATAATGATTAATTATTTTATAATGACCACAAATTGGACATGTATTCCAATATAAACATTGTTTTTCCCTGCTACTTTAATCCTATGGTACTATATTTACTATGTTTTTATTTCCCTCAGAAACCTTTCTGTAAACGCTAATTACTGTTAAGTCAGCTGTTTAATTTCTAATATTGTTGGAAACCTTAAGTAGGCTTAAAGTCAAGTATTTGTGTTTACAGTACAATCAATGCTTTTTCCTTTATACTATATAAAATGTATAAAAGCTTTTAATTATGGTTTACTCTGTATATAAAGAATTCTATTATCATAAAAGAAACTACTTAACTTTATCACCTCTGAAGAAAATTCGCAGACTTTGCACAGTTTCCAGCTTATTTTTTAAGAAAACAAAAACAATAAGCTATTTTACGAAATGAAATGTAATATTCTTTAAAGCCCTGGAGTTCTGAAAAGAGGTTACTCATTTGAGAATATGACTAAATATCCTGGCAGCACAGCTTCAAGCACTGGGAAGAAGTTAAGCCATTTCAGTGACCAGATAAACATTTTGGAGGAACCTGAAACCACGAAATTCAGGACTTGCCATCGTTTAGTGCCCCCTTGCAATCAAGCCAACATCAAAAGTGGGGTTTTCACCAACGAATAATTCTACATGATGGGTGAATACTAAGTCATTTCTTCCTTTCTTACTTTTTTTTAAAATTCTCACCCAAGAATATTTCCATTGATTTTTAAAGAGAGTGGAAGAGAGAGGAAAGACAGAGAGAAATATCAATGTGAGAGAAACACATCGATTGGTTGCTTCCTGCAGGAGCCCCGGCCAGGGCCCAGACCAGAGAGGAGCCTACAACGAAAGCACTTGCCCTTGACTGGAATGGAACCAGGGACTCTTCGGTCTGCAGGCTGATGCTCTATCCAGCGAGCCAAACTGGCTAGGGCTCAATCATTCATTTCTGATGCCTGTTAGAAATCAGCTAATAAAGCAAAGAAACATAAAATCTTCTTCAATACCCTTCAACTCTGAAACAGAGAAGAGGACTGTGCACACACAGGGACTTGCTGAATGGCAGCTCGCTGCATACACAGAGAGCAAGCAAGGTGAATAGCATTGGGATTCCATTGCCTTCCTCAGCTGGAGAAAACCTGGAACCAAGTGTCAAATGATTGGAAGACTACAACGTGTTGGCGGTGTGACTCAGAAGGAACCATCCAGGGCTAACAAACATCCAACGGCCCAGCCAGATGTGTAATGCTCCATGTATTAGAAAGCTTCATAGACTCCAGGAAAATTCAAAGAACTGAATGTGAATTCTCCTGCCAGTCCAAGTCAATCTGGACTAATTAATGCAGAAATACCAGTTTCTACCATGTAGCACTTCATCACCTACAAATTATGTTCCTGTTCATTGTCCTTTTAAATCCTCAAAACAGTCCTGAAACTATAATCTTTGCAGATTGAGAAAACTTTGTCACCTGACAAATTCAAAGGGAAGATGGTAGAGAAATACTGCTAACCTGCTGTGTGACTCGCTTGAGGAATTTCCTCATTGTAAAAAGAGTGTCTATAATATTGTCCGCTCTGTCTCACAATCATTACGCTCATAAAATATGCATAGATGTTTCCAGATTTATCGAGCCCCATAAAATCTCAGGATCAAGCAGTAGCTAGGAAAGCTAAGAAAACCCCTGAGGACTTGCAGCTTCTTGAGAAGAGAGGAGGATTGGCATGAACAACTTTGGATAATCAATTTCAACTTGGGAATGTGGGCAGAGTCTTATAAAAAGTCTATCACACTCTTGAAGGTAGACTTCCACTTCTTTCCAGGCATGGCGTTGTCTGGACTGAGTCATCCAGACCTCCTTCTAGTGCATCTCCTAGTCTGCTGTGGACATCAGACCTCCAGAACCAGCGCTGGCATACTCAAGCAATGTTGCATTGTTTCATTGCAGAACTCGAGGCTGCAACTCCCCCCTGGAAAGAAAAGGAAAAAGTCACAGGAACTTCCTGTTTCTGGCTTCACTTTGTTCCTACAAGCATGGGTGGATTGCTTCTACTGGTCCCTGCAGACACATCTGGGGTTTTGGGGTCTGCACAAGAACAACACAAGTAAAAGGTAAGCATGTTTTGGCCTGGAAATACCTGTGCTGTGTGTGTGTTGGGAAGTAGGGAGGTAGGAGAAGAAGATGGAAGTTGAGAGAAAGATAGTGTGTTCAAAAATATTACTTCACACAAACGTTTGACATTAGGTATTCTGTATAATTTAAAAACCAAGTCTTTCCCCTAGTTGCTTAGAGTTCAATAGAAAATATAGAGTGCAAAATAAAACCATAGTTCAATGATGGATAGAATAATGGTTCTTATGCTGGGAGAAGAAGAGGGGGCATATGGAGTGACTACTCATAGCTACCAAGTTTCTTTTTGGAATAATACAAATATTTTAAAATTAGATTATGGTGATGGACACATAATTCTGTATATATGCTAGAAACCACTGAACTGCACACTTTAAGTGGGTGAACTTTATGGTATGTAAATTATATCTCAATAAAAGTGTTTAAAAAAGAAAGGTGAAGAAAAGCTAAGAACCATATGATTTCACTCATATGTGGTATATAAAACTGAAACTCATAGACACAGGCAACAGTCTAGTGGTTACCAGAGGGAAGAGGGTGGGGTTGGTGTAAAGGGTAAAAAGGGCCAAATATATTGAAGGGAGATGATTTGACTTTGTGTGGTGGGCACACAACGTAATATAAAGATCGTGTATCATGGAAATGTATACCTGAAACCTATGAACCAATGCCACCCCAATAAATTTAATAAGAAATAAATAAATAAATAAATAAATAAATAAGATGAAGCAAGGTGATAAGAACTCTTATTTTTGCTAAAGCAAGGTAGACTAAGGTAGTTATGAGTTCATTGTTCTTTCCTCTATCTCTGCAATGTCTTTCAAATCTGTTCCATTTTTTTCTATTCATTTGTTTCTGTCTTAGTTCAACCCTCATTTAGCTCTTTGTTCAGTACTTACCCATGGAGACTAACATGTTTCTTTGTTGACTCTGGTTGATTAGTTGTAAGCTGTCTTATGCAGACTGCTGCATTTGATTTTGAAATGTTTTTTTGACCTCTATTCTCCCGTAGGTTTTCCTAAAGCACACGTCTTATTATGGCATATTCTTACTAAACATTTTACATGGTTCAGCATGGCCTATAGAATGAAATGCAAACTTTTAGCTTGATCCACGATAATCTTTTTCTTATTTTTACATCATGATTCTGCCAAATCACGATTCATTTTGGCATACAAAACAACTCATCTTTGTCTTAAAAGATATTTCATTTTTTCCACTTTTCTGGCTGTTGCCCTTCTCTTACATTTAAACTGTCAAAATTTCACCCATTCAGCTCAAATGCTTCCTCCTACATAAAATCTTCAATTGCACACATCAGAATTACAGCCTTTAACAAATTACACCCTTCCTTGTATTTTAATTAGTTGCCTTTCTACTGTAACTATGTATTCAATAAGTTATGGTTAAGTTGACTTTTATATTATAAACCTCTTTATTTGTAATAATAGGGAAAATAGGTTCCTGTAAAATGATGAGGAGCAAAATTCCATCAGAGCCAATATGGACCTTTGGCTCATCCAACAATAGTGTGAATCTTCAGGCTCCTGCTCCTTTCACTATGTCCCCACCCTCACCCCAAGCATTTCCAATCTACCCAACCCTCTTCTGCAGGATCCCATCCCTGAGAAAGCTCCAGTCTGTCACCTAAGCTGGTCAGTGCCAGCCTCCATCTATTGAAATGCACTTTTTATTAACTCATACTATTCAGGAACAAGTCGCAATCTGAGACTAAACCGTACAAATGGAACATAGGAGGGTAAAATGTCCTTTTGCCAGAAACCGTACAATATTGAAACATTCTAGGGTATTGATTTATGGAAATTTGACTCTTTCCAATATACTTCCTATGTGCATTTTCATCGAGCTCATCTAGGGACCAGGGCTCTGCTTCTGTTGTACAGCGAGAAATGAGAACAGTGAATATTTCTGAGATGTCAGCCTGGGAAGTGACTACCAGGAAGCAAGTGAGAATGATTGGGGGCGTGAAATGATGAACAGCAGTTTGGTGATTTTTAAAAAAATATTCCTACATTTATTGCAACTGATTCCTGTCAAGTTAGGAAATATAACCTGGATTCTAAACCTTAGCAGTACACAGGAAGCATCCTGTTTGCTTTGAAAAATAGACATTCTTGGGTCATACACTGGTTATTTTCAGAACATGGGGCCCATGAACTAGTGTTTTGAAAGCTTCTCTTTAATTTGGAAGTAACCAGATCTTAGATTGTCATTTGGGAACTACTGGGTCTTTGATAATTTCTTGGGAGTAAAACCATCATGTAGAAAGGGTTATGGATCTCATTCTGTGAGAGTCTCAGAGCAGCAAAGATGGTGTTGTGGATATTCTCAGTGAGCTTTAATTCACTGGGTATTTTAAATCTAGCATGAAAAATCTTCAAAGTTGTTCTTCTCCTTACACACAAATATAGGAATTGACCCTGCGATTTCAAAATGTTATAATTAGAACAAATAAAAACATATTTCCTAATACTTTGTAACAAACACTTTCTTAAGAAAACTTAATTAATTTTTAGCACATCTGAAAATATTGACAATTTAATGTTCTGTTCTTTGTAAATGATGGAAGTATAATGCTATTTCTAACTTGCCTTACCTTACAGTGTTCACTGATTTAAAGACAGAACTAATTTATAAAAAAAGAAACCACAAATAAAGAATGGCATTCATCAGTTAAAGTGGAGAGTTGAAATTATGATGCCACAGAACATTCTTTATGCCTTAAACAAGTCACATCTCTTGTGTTTCACTGGAAAAATAGATATTTAAAGAAGTATATTTACAACTTTATCAAAGGAAAACATAGCTATGTCTTTTAATGGAAGCTTAACTTTAGTTTACACAATGTTTAGGAAACATTGCCGTAAGATCTAGCATATCCAACTTTTAATACTTGAAAGTTGACTGTGAATTGATTTTTCTAGCTTAGTTTACTCAATAAATCTCTAGTCACACCTACTATATTCCAGCAAGGGACTAGAAATACCATAATCAACAAGGCCAAGTTCTTGCTCTTGGGAATCTCATAGACTGGATTTTCTTCTTCAAGATCAAGCTAAACCCTATAAAAGAGCTATTTTAAGATACTGCGGTTTTCATGAAGTTAGGCACTTTACAGAACAGCCTTTAAAACCGTTGACTCTATCCCATTATTTCTTATACTCATTGAAGTTATTAAGTACCTCACTTAAAAAATACCAAGAGGTTCAGCACAAGGAATATTCCTCCTAAATGTGCAGCATTGGACCCGTGAACATTAACTGTCACATTATGGAGGGTTTTGGTTAGGTTCAAGAAAACTTGATAGTAATATTTCCCTCTCAGCAATAAAATAGCACTTCATGTGTTACTTGTACAGGAAGATTTATTACCTTCATATCCTCTTAATAATTTATTTGTTCCTTTCATCTGATGTAATCTCACACCACAACCCTTTGGCCTTAAAGAGTAATTTCCTCTATTAGCCCAGCAAACCTTTTCAGTTAATCCTTGACTCTGAGTCGAAGTAGATAGTTTCATTGAGTGTGCTGTACTTGAAGGTCAGCTTCAGTTCATCATGTACCTGCAGGACTGTGCAGGTAGAAATCAAATATTTTGGCTTCCAATCTCCTTGTGAATTGACTTCCTTGAAATCAGAAGGAAGACAAAAGGGAATGAATGAGGCCCACACCAGAGCTTGAAGCTCAGGAGATATGTGTAGTCTTTTATAATTGGTAACTTACACTCATCTTGGGACATAGCACATAGTAAGGGTATGTGGATTCACTTTATCCACGAGCTGAATAAGGAGGTCTATTGCTCTGTGGCTAACAGAGGATCTTTATTTCTTCACACTTGTAGTTTCTTGAGGAATAAAATGAAAATTTTATCTACCTTTTCTGTATATATTTATTATTTTTTATTGAGTTATACTACAGAGTTTCTCTTGAATAAAAGGAAAATATCTGAGAAAGTTACATTACAAAGAGGAAAACAGAAATGCAGCTTCCTTAATTTTTTATGAAAACTCACCTAGAAGTCCTAACCAGTTTTGCTCAGTGGATAGAGCATCAGCCTGTGGACTGAAGGGTCCCCAGTTTGATTCTGGTCAAGGGCACATGCCCAGGTTGTGGGCTCCATCCCCAGTTGGGGGTGTGCAGGAGGCAGCCAATCAATGATTCTCTCTCATCACTGATGTTTCTATCTCTCTCTCCCTCTCCCTTCCCCTCTGAAATCAATAAAGATATATTAAAAAAAAACTCACATAGAAGGCACTGTATATTTTTGAATTAAATAGTATGGGTGCCTTAGGACATATAAGCAATGTAACTGAATCAAAGAAACTTCAGAAGTCTTAGAGCCTTACAAATATTTCTCTTTGGAAAAGAAGCAAATACAAGTCTAAATTATGTATAAATTAAAAAATGTAATGGGATTGGAGCATTTTTTAAAATTTCAGCTTAATCGAGGTATAACAAATGAAATTATAAAATATTTAAGGAACTGGAGAGCATTATGCTAAGTGAAATTAGCCAGTCAATGAAAGAAAAATACCACATGATCTCACTCATTTATGGATAATTAAGACCATTATAAACTGATGAACAAAAATAGATACAATGGCAGAGCAACATCAAACAGACTGTCAAACTACAGCGGGAAGGCCGGGGAGGGTTGTGGGGGTGGGTAAGAGATCAACTGAAGGACTTGTATGCATGCATATAAGCATAACCAATGGACAGAAGACACTGGGGGTATGGGAGGCTAGGGGAAGGTCAAGGGGAGAAAAAAAAAGGAGACATATATAATACTCTTTGTAATACTTTAAGCAATAAAACAATCTAAAAAATATTTAAAGAGTACATTGTGGTACTTTGATGTACATTATGAAAGGATTCCCCCATGTACTTAATTAACACAAACATCACCTCATGTATTTATGTTTTTTGTTTGTTTTTGATGAGATCATTGTTGTTGCTAAGAACTACCCAATAGGGGAAATAGAGGAGCCTTTGAATATACTATGTAAAAGGTCATTCAAAACAATTTTCAAAAACTTGAACTATTTTCTTTATTACTCATCCAGTTCTTTCAACCTAAATATATGTACATATAGGGACAAAATACTGATTATGTTTGTGTTTTAGGAGTTACAGTGGATACAGTAATAAAGAGGCAAGGTTTCTACACTCAAAGATCTTAAAATAAAGTAGGCAAGACTATAAAACAAGCATCTTTAAAAGGCAGAATATTACAGAAAATCTAACCTAGATGTTTACAGAAAGAAGAGATAACTTTTCAATAACAACAAAACAATCTAATTAAAATATGGGCAGAGGTACCAAGTAGACATCTTTTCTTCCAAAGAAGACATCCAAATGGTCAACATTTACACAAAAAGATGCTCTATCACTAATTATCAGGGAAATGCAAATCAAAACCCCAATGGAATATCATCTCACACTAGTTAGAATGGCTATCATAAAAAAGACAAGCAATAAGTAGTCTTGGTGAGGATGTGATGAAAAGGGAGCCTTTGAGTGCTATTGGTGAGAATGTAAATTCAGCCAGTATGGAAAACTGATGGAGGTTCCTCAAAAATTAAAAATAGAACTACCATTTGATCCAGCAATTATAATTCTGAATTTACATCTAAAGAAAATGAAAACAGGATATTAAGACTCCCATATTTATCACAACATTATTCATACTAGCCAATTTATGGAAACAACATATGTGTCCATCAGTGAATGTATGGATAAGAAGGATGTTATACATACACAATGGAATATCATTCAGCCATGAGAAAGAAGGAAATCTTGTCACTTGTGGCAACATGAGTGGGCCTTGAGAACATTATCGTAAGTGAAATAAGTTAGACAGAGAAAGACAAATATGGTATTATTTCACTTATATATGGAATCTAAAAAAACCCCTGAACTCATAGAAATAGAGAGTACAGTATTAGCTACCAGGGGCCAGAGAGTGAGGGAATAGGAGAAATGTTGTTTAAAGGTACGAACTTGAAACTGGCAGATAAATAAGTGCTGGAGATCTAATGCCCAGCATAGACTATAGTCAATGATACTGTATTCTAATCTTCAAAGTTGCCAAGAGACTAGATCATAGTTGTTCTTAACACAAAAAAGAAATAATTATGGGACATGATAGAGGTGTTAGCTAATGCTATAGTGGTAATCATATTACAATATATACTAGTAAATGCATTAAATCAGCACATTGTACATCTTAAACTTATACAATGTTATATGTCAATTATATCTCAATTTAAAAAAGAAAAAGAACTTTTGGGTGAGGTTAAGTATCATTGAAAGGCTAGTGTATAAAATTATTTTGAAGGATGTGTAGGATTTTGAAAGATAGATGTTTTGGAGGAAGGCATTTCAGGCAGAAGAAAAAATGGCATAAAAAACAGGGACACAAACGTGTATGGGGTGTGATCAAAGAAAATAAGTAACAATTAGGCTATAGGTTTAAAGTATATTTTAGACAAGTAACAGGAAATTAAGGTGAATGGTATATTTCTTCCAGATTTTAAGAAAATTAAACATGTCTTCAAAATAGCTTGCTCTCTATGGGGAATCCATAGAAGAACTTTTAAATTATACATAAAGAAGAGCTGAATGCAGGGATATCAGTTAGAAAGTTTGGCCACATTCCAAGTAAAAGAATATAAAAACTAAGTCTAACAAAATGGTAGTAGGAATGGGGGAATGGGAAAGGGGAAAGCTTAAAAGGAAGCCTTTCCCCACCTCCCCCAAGAAAGAAAGAAACAAAAAATTTGAAACCCAATGTTGGAAAGTAGGAAAAGAGCATCATCAAGGATTACTCTTAGATTTTAAGTTGTGTGTACATAAAGAATGATCATACTATAAATAAAAAGGAAAAACAAAACTCAAAGGAAGAAACTCATTTGGAGACAAGGGCCATAGAAATAATAATGTTTGCTTTGGTTATGCTGGTCATTTTAGAATATTTAAGTAAAGGTAATGAGCAAGTCATAGCTAAATACAGTGGGGCCTTGACTTACGAGTGTCCTGACTAACGAGTTTTTTGAGATACCAGCTGCTCTCCATCGATTTTTTGCATTGAGTTGATAGAGTAATTTGAGTTAACGAGCTCCTTAACGAGCTCCGTATCGGAACGAATTAAACTCGTAAGTCAAGGCCCCACTGTATATGATTTTGGAGGTTAGAGATAGGCTCTTGGGATTATGAAGAAATAAGATCTATTTACCTAGTGGCAGCTCCCAATAGTAAAGAGGAAGGAGTTAAGCACAAGCTCTTGGTGAATGGTTACTATTGGGAACGAAATTAGAGCACATTAAAATATCTAAACCAAAATAGCTTGTAAACTTAGTAAATTGAGTTTTGTTTACTCTAGTTCTCATTGTCTTTGCAGAAACAATTGATAGGATGATGAAAGAGTTCAAATATGATGCAGAAGCAAGGACAAGTAGGTTTCAAGAAACAAGGGATGGTTACTGTGGTCAAGTATTAAAGAGAAGTCAATGAGTGTAAAGAATGGGGAAAGACTTATAGGTTAGTATCAAATATTTGTAGTGAAAGTTACTCTGTAAGAAGGTTAAACATGATGAAGTTATGGGAAAAGTGCTACAGCCACTCTTTCAAAAACTTTGGTAGCAAGAGGATACAGCAAAGTGATACCTTGAGAGAATGTCGGTATGAAGATAGGTTTGCAGAAGTAAAAATTTAAGCACATGAGTAGACAGGGCAAATGTAAGAAAAAAAGGGAGAACACAGAAAATGGTGATTACTTAATGGAGTGAATTGTCAAGAAAGAAAGAAAGGATTAATGTCAAAGTCAAGATAGATGGGTAAGCACTAAAAAAATGGAGGAATTGTGGGTGTTTTCTTCTTTTCTTTGGGATAGGAATGATGAGTAAGATGCCAGATATAGATGTGAGGTCTTTATATAGAGGGCAGTCTACACAGATCATTTGAGACAGCATTGATAAACATAGCTAGGTGGGAGATGAGGGTTTTAATATGGGGAGAAGGGAATACATGAAAGTATCTCTTCTTAGGGCAAATGCATTATTGAATCAGGAAACAAATATAATTTCTGAGCAGTATTGAGAAATAAGCAGAATTGGGAAGTAGGTATCTGTAGTGAAATCAGCACCATTTATCTACTTTCTCCAGCAATGCTAAATTGTCTAAAACTAGTTGAAAGGGGATTAGAAGAACTAATCAGACTTGAATTTAGTGGAGTACAGATAGCAAAAGTCAAACAGGTGAGGTATTTTTCAGTATTAATGAGAAGACCACTAAGGAGGTTGTATATGGTCTTGCAATCAAAGTTAAGAAAAAAATTGAAGTCAGACAGAGGTGAGTGAACCAGAAATATAAGGACAGCTCAAGGGATTAGACCTCAGAATGAGAATAAACTTCAAGGTGGTTGTTAATGAAGGTATAGAAAGGATGGAAAATAAGAGAGTTCTGTCAGAGAGGAAAATTTCAAAGTTTAGAATCAATAATATTGATCAAGGACACATAATGAGCAAAAGTGTAAGCTCATATTGATCCAGAATGTTTGAGGAATGAGATATCTAAGTAAATGTGCTGACTTAAAAATAGTATAATATTTATGTAAAAAAATCTATGTAATATTTCTACAAATAATTAAATACATGGGATTTTGCCAGATGAATTATTATTTTATTCCCAACAGTCATAGAAATATCTGAAATGTTAGGCATCCCAAGTGCTAAGTCAATATTTGTGATACATTAAAGTAACATAAAACAGTGTGTATCTATTTCTATGCCTATATTACTTTATCTGTTTATCTACCTATATATGTACTAGAGGCCTGGTGCATGAAATTTGTGCACAGGTGAGGCCTGACCAGCAATCAGGGCTGTTCAGGTTCCCCATCTCCCTGCCTCCTCCTTGCTCCCTCCCTCGCCACCCATGTCCACCTCCACCCACTCACCTCCCTACCTCTGCCCCTCCTCCCTCCCTCGCCACCCATGTCCACCTCCACCCACTCTTGGTTCCCCGTCCCAGCCCAGGCCTGGCCCCGATCGGGCAACCAGGCCTTGCCAGCCAGGTGGAAGGGCCAACCGCCACCATGGAGGGCGGGTGGCAGGCTGATTAGAGCCTGCAGGCCAGCGGGGAGGGACAAGGGCAGGGACCAGGAGGTTGGCCTGCAGGCCCCATTGGCGATTGGGGCCTGCAGGCTGGGGGCAACTCCCGTGTTGAGTGTCTGCCTTCTGGTGGTCAGTGAGCCTCATAGCAACTGGTTGTTCTGGTCATTCCGTTGTAACGGTCGCTTAGGCTTTTATATAGTATACTAGAGGCCTGATGCATGAAATTCATGCACTCGTGGGGGAGGTCTCTCAGCCCGGCCTGTGCCCTCTCACAGTCCAGGAGCCCTTGGGGGATGTCCGACTGACAGCTTAGGCCTGTTCCCTGGCAGTTGGATGTTGTTAGTGCTGCCGTGGAGGCGGGAGAGGCTCCCACCACTACTGCTGTGCTTGCCAGCCATGAGCACTGATTCTGACTGAGTGATGCTCCCCCTGGTGGTCAGTACGCATCATAGCAACCAATCAATCCTCCATTCGATCTATTTGCATATTAGCCTTTTATTTTACAGGAGGTAGGTAGATAGATAGATAGATAGATAGATATTTTTAAACTATATCTGTAAAACCTTATGGATATATTGCATAGACCTAGGAGTGCAGAGGCTATTTTTATAGACGGCAATCTTCCCTAACAGGTATGTTAGACTTTGATGTGAGGTTGAAAGAGGGAGGGATGAATTGCTTCTATATTCACTTATTGTATATACTATATAAATCAATGCAAACCAAAATGTACCTTTGGAAAACCACGAGGTAGAAAGGTCTTGAAGGGTAGCCTTAATTGGGAGAAAAATAGGAAAGGTTTTCTTCGCATGGAGAGGGCTGAATTGGATATGCATGAAAAGTCAGCTAAGTGCAAAGTGCAGTACTCTCTTTTCTTCCAATTATTACTATGGTGTTTTGTACATAGCAGTTTTGATACACAAAGAGATATATTGCATGGGGCTGTCAATTTTCACAATGTAAATAATACATCTAATTCAAAGTTTACTGAATAAAAATACTCTATTTTAAATGATGCAGAAAAGCCTTCATGAGGAAGGTTACTTGTTGAAGATAGATTGCTTCTCAGAGGAATTAAAGTTAGTCTATCTTAATCCATGCTGATCAACCTATATTGTGTCATTCAATTCAGTACTTAACACCAGGCATAAAAGAGACATGCTGTTAGCTGTGTTGAACAAGAAAAGAAGTGGCATTAACAACCCATCCTCTTTTTTAATGGTTTCAGATACTCTTATTTCCCATACTGGATAAGGTACCAAAAGATACAATATTATTTATTCCTACTGGATCACAGCATGAGTGAATTGCCTACACTACCCTCAAAACTAAAATATTTTGTTTCAAGGTAAGAGAGTAGATGGGTTTGTTTTTTAGGAGTCACATTGGTTATAGGAGGCTAAATTGCAGTGAGGAAGAGAGCCAAAAAAGAAGGGAAATGCATTTCCCTCTAATGGAACAATTCAGAGAGGAGCAGTCCAGGGCTGGCAGGTGGTTCTGCCATCCTCCACTCATGGCTTTCAAGATTTCTCCAGTCACCATGCAGGATTTTAGGCATCATGAAATATAGGAGATAGAAAGATTGGTAATGTGAAAACAGGTGATTTTATTATTATACTTGTGGCCTGGTGCATGGATTCGTGCACATTGAAAGGAAATTACTTAGAAGAAACATTTGTGCAATAATTACATTACTGCAAAAAATTACATGCCAAAATAGTATATATAATATAGTATTATAAAATTAAAACACGTGTGTGATTGGTGCCAGCAAGAGCTTTGTATGTATTGTGCATGTGTGAGTCAATGTTTATTTTTAAATTGCCAGTATGCGTCATATGTACCGGCCAGTAGGTTGGATGGTTGATGAATAAATTGCGATGTGCTTCACGTTGAATATCAACAAAAACAACCAAATTCATGATTGACAATGACAGATCAAAACACACACATGCGATTGGCGCCAGTGAGAGCTTTACATGTATTGCTCATGCGCGAGTCAACGTTTATTTTTAAATTGCCAGTGCACATCATATGTACCGGCCGGTCAATTGGTTGGGTGGTCAGATGGATGGTCAGTCACTTAGCCTTTTATATATATAGATTACTTACAATCAACAAATCTATATAAATTTTACTCAAATTATGTCATAAGCTAATGGTATCTTAGCAGCTGAGTGTGTGCAAATAAAGTAGTTTCTAGATTCGAAGAGTGTAAAAGGAAAGCATTACCATAAATAGAGAGAATCATATAGTCATGTAATATTTCTACACTGCTTATAATTACAAAGCATTTCCCCACGTTTTTCTCTACTGAAGATGATCTTGTGAGCTAAGTGGGGCAGGTATAATTATTTCTATTTTACAGATCTTCCCTGGATCAGAAGGTTTTCATGGCAGATGTTCAATCTTAAAACAAGCATTGAGAAACCACTATGTATCAGGTGTGATTCCAGGTGCACTGAGGATGGAAAGTTAAAAAATAAGTTGCTTGTTTCTCAGGGGCTTCCAGAGTAGCACAGAAAAAAAGGAAACATAAACCAGCACTGTGATACTGTGGTAACTCTGATGCCAGTAGAACATAAAGTAAGGGCAGGTTGGAATGGTTTCAGCACTCAGTAGTGAACGAATACCCAGGTTATCTGAATTTGATTCCAGTGCACTTTTATGAGAAATTGAATAATTGAGATTCTGATGAATAATGTTATTGAAACTCAGAAAAAGAAAGTACCTTACGATGTGTTAGAACTGTTAGAGTAAGGGAGGGAGGCTCCATCTTGACTTTACTGAATGGGTTAATGGATGCATAGGTACAGGGGAGGACAAGAACCATCTGAGAAAGGTGATTAACTTGTAAAGGTACTTGGCAAGAAGCGGAGTGAATTGTGATGGAAGTGAGTTGACTAGTCCAACAGAAACAGAGCTTGTGAATTGTGAGAGGAAATAAAGCCTCACTAGTAGAATGGCACAAAATTATGAGTGAAATTTAATGCCATGGAGGAGAATTTGGTCTTCATGCAGGAGCCAATGGGGTATAGGAGTTTCCTGAGCAGAAGAGTGACATAGCAATAGCGGTATTTCAGAAAGATTATTACAGTGAAAGGGTGAGTTAGAGAAGAAATGAATGGGGGCAGGCTAATTAGCTAAAGAGCTGTTGCAGTATTTCAAGCAGGGAGTGAAGAAAGTCTAGACTTCAGTCTTAGTAGCCAGAATTGAGAAGAAAAGGAATATCAGAGAGACATTTTAGAAGAAAAATGACTGAACACAATGACAGACTGCCTCTATGGAATTTCAAAATGGAAAGCATCAAAAATTCATTTTCCCTTTATACTCATTATACTTTTCATCTCACTGTACTTCCCATTAATTTTTGATGACCTGCCATTTAAGCAACAAGTAAGAATAAATTAAGAAGAAATGTGACTATCATTTTCTGAAAAGTATAATGAAATAAAAGATGATAAAAGTATATTGCATATAGTAAGTGCTCAATAAATGTTCATTAAAAATTTAATTTTGAAATCATCAAATATATAAAGTAAATTTCTCTTTCAGAAATTAGCTTTTGGTTCTAGGGTTGTCACACTTGAGCTATATGAACCATGATGTCAGGAACAAAATAAATGGAGATTTTAAGTGCTTTAAGCAGTGAAATGTCACCAGAGACTGCTTCAAAAATGTAAGAAAAGAAATTGACACAGTCAACTTAAAAGATGACATGTTGAAATATAAATGAGAAGTTTCCCATCTAATTTTTATAACAGAGGCAAAATACTAAATCATCAAAAGTTTCTAAATATAGATTGGTAGTATTAGAGTTCATTTAGGAAAGTCCAAAAATGAATCAATATGTGTTTAGTGACAAGAAAATAGAAATGAAATCTTATCTTTGTCCACTTTTTGTGTGTGATAGTAGTTGAATTATTATTATGAATAAAACACAGGTAAAAATAATGACACTCAAGTCATTTCAAGGAATTAAAATTTTGAATGACAAATTAATTATGACTACCAATCTTTCAGTATTTTTCAATCCAGATCATTCTTATAAGAATATACAGGCAACAACAAAAAATATATAAAATAATAAAAAAAAAAACAAGAATAGACAGGCAAATTTGTTGGAAAATGGCTTCAATTAGCATAATGAGGAGTGAGATTATAAAATCATTGCTTAAATGTTAAATATATCATTTTGCTACTGAGGACAATACATAACTCAGTATAATTTGGTATTTATAAATTTATAAAGGTATTTGTGGATAATTAAAAAAAACCCAGGAAAGCCAAACCAATCAATATTATAAAACTGTATTAACTTTACAAATAAGGAAATTGCCACTTCTTTCATAAAAATTAATTAGCTAAAATGTTATTTATGTTACATTCTAATCAAAAAGTTGAAATAGTTTTGAAACATATGAAATTGCTTTGAAATGAATCTCTAGTAAGCTAGTTGATTTGGAAAATTTTAACTATATTATTCATATAGCTCCTGCATAAGCAACAACATCAACAAAGTATCTATATCCTTAGGAACTCATTAATTTTCTTCATTTACATGTTCAATTGAGAATGATTTTGTTAAGTCACCCAGGTATTTGAGGTGAATGCATTCATAAGTCACTCTCTTGAGATTTATACTTGGAATTAATCTGATATGATTTTCTTACAGAAGTAATTTGTTTGTGTCTCTTTTACACTTACATAGACATTCTGCTATGGATTACTCTTCCCTAGAATGTATGAGAAACTCATTAAGTATTTGTTGACTAAGTACATTAAATTTTGAATTGCCCTTCTTCCTTTGCTATCACGTTAATAGAAAGTGGTGAGAAAATGAATTTGAGTCTCTTCATATTTTTTTCAGTCCCTTCACCAATGTTAAGTGACATGCCTTAAATTAGACACAAAATTTAAACTTTAAACTTCTTTTTTATATGGATGAAAAATATTTAATTTTAAAATCATTTAATTTGTCTTTGTTTTACTAAATACAATGTTATTAGGTTGAGAGTAAAAATATTTTATCTGGAATAATAGTAATGAAACAACATATTAAAATTTATTGTTATATATTTTCTAATATTAAATAAGAAAGTTCACCTCATCTATTTTTTTCTGTCATTTTCTTGGATGACTCTTTAACCTAATGAACGTATCTTTGTTAATTTGGGTATGTTTTTTGTTTATGTTTAAATTATACTTTTATATTTTAAAATATTTTTCTTAACTAAAAATATACAAAAGTCTGCTCATGTCAAATGCATATTTTTATTTAAGAAATAAAGGTTGAAATTAGATGCATCCTTCAGTGATTATTAACATGATCACCTTATTTTAAGATAAACTAAATTAGGTTTGGGTGTTTTTCTTCTAAAATTTACATTTTTTTAAAGTTACAGTTTGCATTCAATATTATTTTGAATAGGTTTCAGGTAAACAGCATAGTGGTTAGACAATCCCATACTTTACAAAGTGCTCCCCCAATATTTCCAGTATGGATGTTCTGTCTCTATCAGGATTCAACAGTTGGATAATGTCAGAACAAGCACTTAGTTTTCTTCTAGGCCTCATTTTTTTCCTTCCATTAAAAACTTTAACACTAAAGTATGGTCCTGAATATATACATACATGTATTGTGTATGAAGAAGAAATTGAACATTTAATTTCTCTCCTTAAATATAAAGATTTGTTCAATAAACTAAAAACACACAAAAAATGCAATAAAATAATACAACAGTTGCCCTGAATGCATTGCCTGTAGTAGGATCTATTTAAGATGACTTAAGGTCCTTCCTTCCTTCCTTCATTCCTTCCTTCCTTCCTTCCTTCCTTCCTTCCTTCCTTCCTTCCTTCCTTCCTTGTTTCTTCCTTCCATTTCCTGCATTGTCTTTTAGATCTTAAGCATTGATTTTTCCTATAGTTTCATTGTCTTCCCTGGCCAGTACAAAGAAGTGCTATCTAATTTGGTTTTTAAGACACACTCTTTTCTCATTTTGGTTTCCTTATCTCTATTCTCACATCCCAATTAATGAAACCTAATAAGGAACTAAAGAGAAATCTGCTGATGATGAAGTAACATTTCAAGAGCCCTGGGCGTGAATCCAGAGACATGTCATTTTAGATATGTGCATGCCAATGAACTGTGGAGCTTTGTAAATTTTTTTCAATTAGAGATAGATTTCTACCAGACACATTTCACTACCCAGGTCAGTAAAATTTGTGAACATTTCATATTTTTATTTTTTTTCATATTTTTATAGAGCTAAACAATTTATGTTCATTTTTACTTTTAATCTTTATTATAATTATGTCAGAATTGCCTTATTATATATCATACACAAAAAACTAATTCTCGAAGGGGTTAAATCATGTACCCAAGGTGGGAAAATTAGTGTGTCTTAGTTGAAATTTAAACCCAAATTTTCTAATTAAAATCATGTTATAGTAGCAATACTCTGTGATCTCACCTGTTATGAAAGAATTTGTAAGTTTTCTAAATACTTTTCTCAAGGAGAAACATTTCACTTTCTAGATGATTAAGAGGTTATATCTTAATAACCTTCAAAACATATCACTACTCCTTTAAAATAAGCCTGCAATTGTCAGACTCCTGTTGGTAAATTTCTTTTGCTGGTAAGACTTGATCCCATTTTCATTGCTTTCCTGCTGGCAAAAGTCTGCTCATGTCAAATCACATATATTATAGCACTTTTGATTTTTTATAATGCATCTATTTTTTTTTATGTAGCAGTATGTTGCCGTGATAAAACTGTAACTTGCAGAATAGGAAATCGATTTAAGAACAATACAGGACGACTCCTTTTCTATAATTAGAGCGGACAGTGAAATCGGCTTTCTCTTAAATAAGTATCACTCTACTGTGCCTGGTGTTGTATGACCACATGTCAGAATGGCAGAGAAAAAAATAGCATCCACTGGGGATGGGTTTCAATTAGTGTTTCTCAAACATTTCTAATCAAAAGAATGATCTAGGGAGTTTATTTGAAGTTTTTTTTTCTTCCCTTTGATCCTGGGTATCTATATATTAATTAGATCCCTAGGTAATTTTTATAATTTGGAAACACTGTCTTAGATGGTCACAGATAAAACTTTCAACTCAGAGAAAGTGGTGGTTTTAGGGATAAGAATGTGTCAATGAGGAGGGAAAGTGGTGTTTAAGCTACAGATCCTAGCTTGAGGGTTGACAATCTTGAATGAAGTGCTAGAATTTATGTGAAAACAAGAAAGAAGGGAAGAAAAAAAGGGAAAGAAGGGCAGAAAGGAAAGGAGAAAGGAAGAGAGGAAGAAAAGCTGGATGCCAATGAAATGGGTATTTTATATATGTGAGTTTATATACTAAATGTCAGATATCTTTCTAAGGCAATCTAAGGAAAACATTAATTATGATTAACATCTATAGAAAAATACAGATTGGATTCCTGGGCAATTTTTTTCTTCTTGTCCACTCTCAGAAAATGTTTTTGTAATTGTAATGAGAAAAGAATATGGAAGCTTGGTTTTGACAAATTTCCTAGAAAACTCAAGAGATAGTGGGAAGGTGAACTAGGAAACCAAATACCAAATATCCCAATGTTTACGATGTCTTGGCTGGATCTCATTATGGTGTATTTTTCCTTTTTCTGTTTTTTTAATTAAAAGGTATGCTGATATATATGTATACTTCTATTTGGTCATAACATTTTTGATAAAATTAGATTTTAACAATTTAAATTATCAGAGTAGTTTTTATTTTTAGAGATGCCAAACACATTTTAAGGATTTAAGGATAACTATGCCACTATTAAAAAGAAGCAACTTTTTCCATTTGCAACAGCATGGATGGAACTGGAGAGCATTATGCTAAGCAAAATAAGCCAGTCGGAGAAAGATAAATATCACATGATCTCACTCATATGTGGGATATAATGATCAACATAATTTGATGAGCAAGAATAGATCGATCTAAAGACAAATGGTAGGGGAGGGGTGTTAGAGAGCAACCAAAGGACTTATATGCATGCATATTAGCATAACCAATGGATCAACAGACACTGGGGCGGTGGGGGCTTGCCAGGGCTGGTTAGGGATGGGGGAGGGGGTCAATTGGGGAAAAAGGAGACATATGTAAAACTTTAGACAATAATAATAAAAAGAATAGGTTTGGATAAAGGAAAAAAAAAGAAAAAGGGATATTCATTTGTGAGATATTTTCTTGGAAGATTAAAACCCATTTTCCCATTAAAAAAAAAAAAGATAACTATATGTTCTAAGACTGACATGATTCCCAATCCAAAAGTAGAACTAGCTTCTCTGAATAGCTCTTAGATAACAGCCATATAAAATAATCAACAAGACACTTATCTCTTTATCTATAGCAAAGTATACTTTACTAGTAGACAACATTTCTATAAGACAAAAAATTGAAGTTGTTTTATTCCACTTTATTGTTTATGAACATCACATCACAACACAATTGGTGTTTTTTTTATAGTGAATTTCCCTCCTGTGATGACTATTTCAAAGAGAGATTAGCTATCCATATAAATATATTATCAACATAATGCAATTTTCTGTGCATCAATATGAACGTGTTATAATGATTAATTTTGCTTAATGAACTCAAAATGCAGCTAAATATATTATGGTACACAATTACAAGAGTTAGTTTTCAGGGTTTGCATGAGAAAACTTTAGATTAATATAATTTAATACATATATTTTGTTATACATTTTGACAGTATGTTTGCTTAAGGTACTTAATCTGTAGCACTAAGTAAAGTAACAAAAGGAATTCCTTAGGAAATAGCATCTTTTTTTTTTTTTTTAAATATATTTTATTGATTTTTTACAGAGAGAAAGGGAGAGAGATAGAGAGTTAGAAACATCGATGAGAGAGAAACATCGACCAGCTGCCTCCTGCACATCTCCCACTGGGGATGTGCCCGCAACCCAGGTACATGCCCTTGACCGGAATCGAACCTGGGACCTTTCAGTCCGCAGGCCGACGCTCTATCCACTGAGCCAAACCGGTTTCAGCAGGAAATAGCATCTTATTACATATTTTATAAGTTAGAATATTTGAGTACTTCTTTACAGGAAAATTCTGTCTTCCTCTGGGTTTATGGTATTTTCGAAGTGTATTCTGACTCTCCTGGAAGATAATCATGTTGGCTTAAGCTGGCATCTGGAATCTTTTCAGATGTAGGTAGAGATGCTAGAGGAATCGCAATGACCATCCTGATTTGTAGGTCACCGGTTTCAGTCTCACCAGGGTAGAATAGAGACTTGGTAGAAATTTTTGGTGAAATCTGAGCTGTGACCACATTTCTTCTAGTAAGTCACTCTGTTCTCTCTCTCTCTCTCTCTCTCTCTCTCTCTCTCTCTATATATATATATATATATATATATATATATATATATGTAATCTGCAGGCAATTCCAAAGACAACCTTTTGCATGGTTTCTTTTTTTCTTTTATGTACTAAAAATAAATTATTGAGCAGCTATTAGGTGCTTATTTTTTTAGTGTTTTATTTTGTGCAAGATAGTAGGAATAAAGGAAATGATTGTGGCATGATTACTATCAATCCTCCCGCCCCAAGTTTTGCCCTCTGCAAGTAGCTCTAAAACTGAAGCTGGGCACCTACAAAGGTTATTGTCCACATCCAGGCCTGACTTCCATTATGCAGGGTGGGTGGTTGGGCAGCAAAACAAAGAGAGGGATATGTTGCCAACCTCACTTTTATTCTGTTCATAGCACACAGCTGCTCCCAGATGTTACAACTTTCAGTGTCCTCGCTCCCTTGGCTCAGAGACTCGTGTTACCCTTGGCACATGTCTGGCTGGTCAGATGTGCCCAGGCTAGCAATTCCCTCTGCCCCAAGTGCAGGGCTGGCTCGCTGGCCTGGCTTTGTTCGATTCAATCTATGTGATGAATCATGTCTCACGGGCCTTCTTTCACTGAATAACCACACAAAGATGAATTTTATTCTCTAAGACATGACAAAGAAAGGCACTTGGAAAACATATGAAATAACTGAATTTCCTTTCAGTCTTTTTCTTCTATCCCCAGGTACCCAAACCATTTGTTTTCCCTTTGCCCTTTAAAATGCTAATTAGACCACTTCTTTGTTTTTATAGAGCACTTGGAGCTCTTTGCAGTTTATGAAGTTTAATCCATATGTTCTCTCATCCAGTAAGAAAGGAACACTTTGCTGTGTATTAGTTTAAGGCTTCATCTTCACTAGAGACAGGGTATGGATACAACAAGTCAAAACGATGAATATTTTATAGTAACGATTACAAAAATTTTAAAGCATTTACTGTTAACCAGTTATAGTCATAAGTAAGTTGTGTGTATTTCATCCACTTATTTATTTATTTTTGTTAATCCTCACCAGAGGATAGGTTTTCCAATAATTTTTAGAGAATGTGGAGGGAGGGGGAGAGACAGAGAGAGAAACATCAATGTGAGAGAGACACTTCGGATTGGTTGCTCCCACATGCACCCGAATGGGCCAGGGATAGAGCTTGCAACTGATGTACGTGCCCTTGACTGGAATCATACCTGAGACCCTTCAGTCCTAGTGCTGATGCTCTAACCACTGAGAAAACTGGCTAGGACTGTTTCATTTAATCTTTAGCTCTAAGGAATAAGTATCATCATTCTCCTTTGCAGATGGGAAAGATGAGGCAAAAAGTAAACTATGAGACTCGGAGTATAATCCATGCACTAATGCCAGAGCCTGGATGCTGATACCTCTTTTTCTTCTAGGGTCACACACCTCCCTTGGTAAAGTTTCAGGTATCCAGTATTTGTGCAAGGGCGATCGTGTGTGCAGAGAAATGGCTCCAGAACATATCATCTGAGTGACTGCTTAAATCTAAAACTAATCCTTTGTATGGAATTCAGATCTATAACAGACGAAGTGAATAAGGCTGACTTATTGAGAAGAGTCCACTGTAATCTACCTAAAACCACAAGAGACAGAAAAATAATGCCTTCACATCACTTCAAGGTATATTAACCAACTAATAAAAACTTTTAGTCATTATGATAACTTTTCTCTACAAAGATTAGAAAATAGTGAAGGGGCATACCATATATATTTGATACCTGAAAATGTAAGATTGTAGTTTTCCTCTTAAAAATTAAGTAGATATTAGCAATGTTCCCTTGTTAGGAAGGGGTTTTCTCATTATTATCCTCATAGCTTCTTCTAAAACAGTTAGATCCCTAATGCTATTGAAAAGAGGAATAGCTTCTCAAACACAGGAAGTTATAAACTAACTAATTGCAATCTGGGTCAGTGGGTCTTTCTCTACATGTTTATCATTCATAATAATGTTCCTCATGGGGAAATGTGTTGCAATATCCCACTGATTTATTATTTTTTCTACATACTGTTAATGCAAGGACTCTGGTATTTTCAAGGAAATTATGACACATCAGGGTACATAGAGTATTCTACTTGCCAGAAAAAAGGTCAGGAGAAAAAGAAAAAAGAGAATATAAATATAACAGCTTCAAATCAATGTTAAATCCCTATGTATTTTCTTGGTTTTCATCACAATGAATCAACACGAAGCAATTGCAATTAGTCATAAGAAAGCTAAACCTTAGAATGCTGAACAGATGGAGAAAACAGAAAAGAATTGAAGTTATCTTCAATGAGAAGACAAACAAAACCACATGACCATTTTCTTCTCATTGATTTTCCTCCTCATTAAGATGTGTTCATTTATTTCTTTTCATTTTGAATATTTTTGTTAAAATCTTGAAACTAGAATTGTCTTCAAGAATTTATCACTATTCTTCTTTTTTCATTTTTGACAGTATTATAGATGTCCCCCAATTTTCTCCCTCTTTGCCCCCTCTCTCCTAGCTTCTGCCCCACCCCAGGCCTTTATCACACTATTTTCTGTGTTCTTCTTACACAGAGATGAATTCCAAATTGGCTTGGGACAATACTTGTTCATGCTTTAATTAACCATCTCCAAATATAACACATCCATAGACCTCTTTAGCCCATTCTAGTATTAGACATACCAAGTTCTTCAGCAAATATTCACTCTAATGACACTACAGAGTATAGAGGGGAAAAACACAGGTTTCACAAGAAAGAGAATAAGAGAACATTAAAGCAGAGTTTTGGAGGCTGGAATGAGAACAGTGTATTTGTGGGAAAACAAAGACCTTATCAAGCAACCAGATAAGCGAAGTTATAGTAAATTGAGGACAGTATATACACTATATATAATGTTTTTTATTAAGCTTTTAATTCCTTAAGCATAAAGACTGTATGCCTTTTGCATAGGAGATACCCAGTTAAAAAATGACTGAGCAGATGAATGATTACACACATATAATTTGAAAAGCCAAATAGTTCTAACATTTTGAGGCCCAAGCCAGGCAAAGAAACTGGAATTTTATCTTAAAACAATTGGAAACATTTGAAAGTTCATCTTAGAGTTCAACTGAAATCTCTCCGTTTTATAGCAAGTTAGACATGAAAATAATCATTCATCTATTCAACCAATATTTACTGGGCATCTACTCTCCAGAAGGCATACATTCTTTATACTCAGACAGGCCTAAATAAAAATGTATTTATAACATAATTAATAAGAGCAAAACTAAAGATATGCATAGATAGAAAAAAAAGAGCTCTACTGAATTTTATCTGTGTTGGGGGTGGAAAGAGCTGAAGTATGATGAGTATTATTTAGCCTGATAAAAGATGGATAGAAAGTTCACAAAGAATGCACAACATAGAGTTATAGAGGCAAAAATTGATGTCATTGAAACTACAGAGTTGAGTATGGTTTGAAATCAAGTAGATGGGATGAAGAGTGATATATTCCTATAGAAGTAAACACAAAGAAGATTATGGAAACCTTTATACACCAGTTCAGTTTAACTGCTTCTCTTGGTCTGTGTAAAGTCATTGAAAAGTTTAAAGAGGAGAATCACAGCAATTTAAGTAGCAGAGAATTAACTTTCAGGACTGGTAAAAGACAGAGTAGAGAGGGACTTGACTGGAAAGGGAATATTCAGAAGGAATAAGTATGATCTTGACTAAGGAGGTGATCTCCAGGCTCACTGGTCTTGCTACTCTTCCAACCGTCACACACACCCTGACTTAGTTATCATCCTCCTCCTCACAATTCTCCCATATTTGCATAACTAACTTATATACATTCTTTAAATCTTTGCTCAACTGTTACTTTATCAATAAGGTCTACTCTGACCAACCCACAAAGTTCTAATCCTCTCTACATTTCTGATCCTCACTAACATATGCTATTTATGTTAGTCTGTAGAACACATCAGCTTCTTATAATTCATGTATTATATTTATTGTTTATTTTCTGTCTCCTACAATGAGAATGAAATCTCCAGAAGGGCAGGGATTTTTAACATTTTGTTGTTCAAAGTAAACTCAACTTTAGAAGAGTGCCTTGCGTGTGGTAGGCATGTATTACACACTTGCTGAATAAATGAAAGAGATGAGATGAAAGGCCAAACTAAGAAATATTGAGACCTGCTGAATTATTTATGAAGGCTAAGAGGAAGAGCCAAGAATCCCTCCATTCTCTCCATTGACTGGGAAGATTGCAATTTCACTAAAATAAAAAGGGAATGCTGATGGAAGAAGGGGATTTGAAAGAAGACAGTGGGTTCTGGTTTGAACATAGTGAATTTGAGATGCCTGTGGATTGTGCTGGTGAGATGTCTACCTGGAAGCTCAGGGGTGAGATCTAGGCTAATGAAGAAAACTTAGAAGTCATCTGCATGTAAGTGATGCTAAGACAGTAGAATGGATGAAATTGCCCTCAAAGAGCAGTGCACAAGGAAAGCAGTGGATCAATAACAGACTTTAATAAATATCATAATTAATAAAATGTATGCTATCATAAATAATAAATGGTAAATTATCTTTCTATATTATGATTTGAGGGGTCATTAGAGGTGGTGAGGTGATATAGGGCAATACCAAGTGAGGTGGCAATTGTTCAATTATCACAGTGATCACATAACTTGCCAAAGCTTAAATTAGCTTGTTACCTATTAACCTGATGGATCTAAAAGATAACCCTTGCCCCTGCCCACCTATACTTAGAGTAAGCTTTGTAGTTCGTCCTGTTTTTCCAAGGCAAGCTTGCAAATCCTCAGATTCTTTATACTTGTCAGAAAGAATGAGATCCAAATTCTTAGATTGCATTTCTTATCAAATTATTTTTATTCTCAAGTTAGCTGGTATTCAATTGGTGGATATCCCTAAAATGACTGGCACTCTGGGGCCCCGTAGCAGCATTCTGGAACATTCCATGCAAAGCTTCGCTGTCTTTAAAATTGGTTGGATTAATGTTATAAGTCTGAAGAGGTTATTTATGGTTCAAGATAAAGGGGCACGTGTATTTTTAATTTTACGAAATATTTTTAAAATAATTTATACTTTATGACTAATACATTGTGATTGATATATGCCATATATATTTGTATGTAGTATGAATATTTCCTGAAAATTAAGAAAGATTATTAAATAAATTTTTTCTTCTGGTTTCTTCTCCACTTTCAAAATATTATTATGACATTCTACTAGATGTGGTTTTGAGAGGGCGAATTTTTGGATTTACAAAATAAAAGATATTTGTGAAATATTAGATTTGTGTTATTTCCAAAATAAGAACAAAGGCCACTCTGGCCTGAAAGAGTACCATTTGAAATGATTAGATCCTGGCAGACTGGCAAGAACAGATGCATTTTAATTAAATTATTTTTCAATTTAATCTTCCCCAGCGGGCAGGCTCTTTCTTCTACCTTTTCATGAAGGTGAAGAAGTTCTGAGAAAAGGGTAAGTTTGATACCAATATTTTCTTATTTTAAAAAACGTTGACAACTTTTTTGGCCCTTGGCTTGCATCAGGTGGTGTCTCTCCACTGAAGGTCCCCTTGGATCACCCAGAGTTGCACTTGTAGCTGGAACAGTGAGCAGAATCAATACCTCATAGGATCAGAATGGCTCCAGTAATTAATAGAGAGCCCCTTTTGAAATGTTGTGATGCACAGAGTAACTTGGAGCTTGCTATTGGTGGAGTTCTGTGGGCTGAGCAGCAAATTAAAGGTAATTTGTGGGAGATCAAAACACAGATACATAAGCCATCACTCAGAATGCCTTTGAAGCCATGAGGTGTGATTATATGAATAGGGGGATCTCATCTATCAATGTAAAGAGGAGACACTTCAGCAGGCCTAATAGCTCTAGTGGTTTCTGGGCACGTTCAATTATCTTATTCATCAACTGGATGAAGAGCTAGCCAATCAAGTCTCTGTGTGTCTGGAGATACTCGGCTGTTTGACCCTCAAACCTAAAGATTTGACTGTCCTCCTTTTTGAAGCAGACACAACTGCTCTGTGCCAGACCGTCACCACATTGGGGTCCCCCAAACCATCTGAATTCCTGAGCACTTGATGGCTCACGCTAATTCATCAAATATTGGGCCCTCCATGGAGAAAAGATGCTTGCCAGAGCAGACATCAGCACCACAGTTGTTTCTCTCAGTGACTGGCTCCTTGGAAGCAAACCAGTCAATGGTTATCAGGCTTCTTACACACCGAGCCCCAATCTCCAGAGGTGACTCACCCAAAAGCAGACCTTGAAGAATAGTCAGACTTCTGCCAGAGCCTGCAACTTCTTGAATAATGTCTGGGGCAACCTAAAGGGCTTGGAAAACTAGCTCCACAAGAATCAGCAACAAGAAGTTCCTGAAAACTTGTTACCAAAAGAGTAGCAGTTATTCTACCACCAGTTCTTACTTCACTGATACTTAAAAGTTTGAAGATCTAAAGCTTCTGGATCAAGATGACATGAATCTTCCTGATTGGCTGTTGGCTCCCTTAGAATCCTAAAATCTGGAGAAGCCTGGGAATGGCAGCTGTGAGATGAGAGAGAAGTTTAAGTCCTTGTTGCAGGTGTTTCAGGAGTCCTACAGTGGGAATGATTGGCTTGTCAAGCCCATTTCCTGTATCATTGTTAGGGCAAGCAGCCCCAGGGCGTGGAGGTTGAAAACCTGGGGAATCTGGTGTCTGAATGATCACACAGAAGCCACAAAACCCTTGTCCACTCCCAGCATGATTATTGAGGATTGGCTTGTCCAGAACCATCAGGACCCATATAAAGCCCAGGTGGTCTGCAAAGCCAATGAGCCCTGTACAAGCTTTGCAGTGTGTGTGTGGTGAAATTGTGAGAGGGAAGTTGTGTGTAAATAGCTGCTGGAGAAAGAAGAGAAGGATAAAAATGGTAGGCCTGGGGACTCAGAATCTGAGAAGTTTATAGATTCCCTGAATATGTGACTCTGTCCTTCCAAAAAGAGCCAACAGATCAAGCTAAGACACCAAACACATTGGCTCCTTCTAGAATTGCTGGTTCCTTCCACGTGATAAGGAACAATCTCTTCTCAGAGTGGCTCATCCCACCCTCATGTAAAGAAAGATATCCCAAGGAAGTGCCTAGTATCGAGGACAGAGCTGGCAAAAAAAGATTGTGAGTCCTGTGACCGCTTCCAGGTGTTCCTTCAACACAACTGACTGGGTCTGGCCAGGAAAGAAGACGGGAAACCTCAGCCAGTTATCCTCAGAAGATACTTCAAAAGGAGGCCAAGGAAGTACCACTTAAGTCACCCCTACAAGAGGAACACAACTTTCCCCAGACTGTTATGGCCCCCCAGTAGTTTCCGATCTCTTTGCCTGTATGAAGCTCAAAGTTGATGAAGAAAAGAGGTTGTATCGAATTCCTCTATAGATGTGAAGGAATGGAGTACTAGTGTCAAGCAACTGTTTTGGAAATTATCACACTTCCACGAACAGAGTGACTGCAGCTTGCCAAATCATTGTGTTTCTGGGTGTGACCAGTCAGCTTAGTTCTTTCCTGCTGAATTTTGAATTGGTGAAGAGAAATAATTCATCAAATTAGGAGTTACTGTGTAAAAGAAAATGGCTGCTTGTTGATGCTGAGGTGATTCAGTTCCTTCTTACAAAGTATTAACTTAAACACCACTACACTAGCAACACAGCATCTTAGTGGATATTTCTTTCATAAGCCTCCATGGCTCCTTAGCTTGGGTTGTTACTAGTACATTAAAATGCTGCAGGTTTAAAAATGAGATAACGCTATAATCAAGCTGTTGATTAAAGCTAGTAACCTTCCTTAACCTTTTGATTATCCTTCTCTAGACATTTCCCTTGCTGTGGATTTTCTTCTGTTAGTGATGGAAATCATTATTTCTTCTGCTTGATTAATATATAGTACTAGAGGCCTGGTGCACGAAATTCATGCCCTTGGCAGGGGGTCCCTCATTCTGGCCTGTGCCCTCTCACAGTCCGGAATCCCTTGGGGGATGTCCGACTGACGGCTTAGGGACTGACGGCTTAGGCCTGCTCCCCATGAGGAGCGGGCCTAAGCTGTCAGTCAGACAACCTTAGTGCTGCCATGGAGGCAGGAGAGGCTCCCACCACCATCACTGGGCTCACCAGCCATGAGCCCAGCTTCTGGCTGAGCAGCGCTCCCCCTGTGGGAGCACACTGACCACCAGGGGGCAGCTCCCGCATTGAGCATCTTCCCCCTGGTGGTCAGTGTGCATCATAGCGACGAGTCATTCCTCCGTTTGGTTGATTTGCATGTTAGCCTTTTATTATATAGAATATTTCACACAAATAGCTAACCTTGAGAATATAGTGACCTCTTTTTTTTTAAATATATTTTATTGATTTTTTACAGAGAAAGGGAGAGAGATAGAGAGTTAGAAACATCGATGAGAGAGAAACATCGATCAGCTGCCTCCTGCACATCTCCTACTGGGGATGTGCCCGCAACCCAGGTACATGCCCTTGACCGGAATCGAACCTGGGACCCTTCAGTTCGCAGGCCGACGCTCTATCCACTGAGCCAAACCAGTTTCGGCTATAGTGACCTCTTTTAAGGCAAAATGTGTACCAAACATCTTGGGCAAATTTTGACATTAATTACACAACATTTTAGCCCATGTTATTTTCTATATTATTTTCTTTTGGAATAAATTTAACTGCTACAAATTTTGTCTTTATTTCATGCTCTAAATAATATTAAAGAATCTAGTGAGCTCTTTTAGAAGGTCTCTGCATTGCTTCAAGACAATATCCTAGGTGATCCTAACCTGTTTGAAAATATTCTGAAGAAATGCAGGCAAAGGATCTCCAATGCCGACCAATCAAAGAGCAAAAGGCAAAATATGTTGGAAATGTAGTATTTGAACTATTCATTATCCTAAGGGCTGGTTATTGGTGCATTCCGTGTAAATAGAAGTTGAGCTTGACACCTGGTGCTTTTAACTAGGGATAAATGTAATGTCCTCTTACTGCAAGCCTTACCTCTAGAAGTATAATGCGGTGACATTTTAGTGAACAGGCCGCTTTGAACACTTGTGCCTCAGGGTGTTTATTGAAGCTTTATGAAAGCTGATGTTTTCTTAATATACTTAAAGTCATGTCCATGCTTTAAAAAGTTTCTCTGTAGGAGAGAAATGGGATTTATAATGTTTTTAAATTCTCTGTTATAGCTGCTTTCCAGACCTTTAAGCTATTAAGCCACTCAACCTGCTTTGGTATATGGTATTGGAATTATTTTTAAGGTTTGTGATGTTGTCATCTAGAAAGTGCTTTGGGGGAAATTTCACAGTCCGGCAGTGCTGTTCACTATACAGCTTCACTGGTATGATTGAACCACAGCTGAAAAAAAACTTCTATTATTTTTAGGCCCAGCCCCCACCCCAGACACTCTTTAGAACTTTAATAAAGGTAGTGAGTAAAACACTAAGAATTCTTCCCATTATCTGAGGTTGCAGGAAACATTGAAGTTTTGAGGTTTAACAGAATGTGTATTCCTAATTTTACATTAATCACTATGTTAATGAGTATATAAAACAGTCTTATGCATTGATGCATTTTATATCTCCCTCCATTAAAAGCACAGCAGCAATAACAAACAAATAAACAAATAAATAAATAAATAAATACATACATACATACATAAGACATACAGAGAAAACTTAAACCTAGTCCTAGACCTATTTGTGTATTAAAGGATGTAAATTAGCCAGAGCTACTTTTAGATCTAATAAACTACTGATACCTTGGAGAACCTCTTAAGAGTAGACTGCACTTGATGATTAATACTAAATCATGTTGTAAAATGCCATCCTGAGAAATTTAATAAC
The DNA here is from genome assembly GCF_000147115.1 of Myotis lucifugus. Classification (NCBI taxonomy): domain Eukaryota; kingdom Metazoa; phylum Chordata; class Mammalia; order Chiroptera; family Vespertilionidae; genus Myotis; species Myotis lucifugus. The sequence continues at coordinate 1,002,882 of NW_005871150.1, read as the reverse complement.
TTCTCACTGGGAGACGGGGTTCAGACTCTGTGGGTATGAAGCTGCAGAAAAATTTAAATGTTGGGGACAGATGGATATGAATGGCTCAGAGCTACAAAAGGTTGAAAATCCACTTGGTCAAGAGTAAACCTTCTGTTCTATCTAAACACAATTCTCTATTAGCCCACTGATGGTCACACCTGGAAAAGGAGTGTTGGGGAAGATTGGATAGAAAAAAATGAGAGGGGCAGGGAGAGAGAGGGTAGGAAGGACTTGGTCCCCCGGGACTAACAGCTCACTGTGATTTAATGTCCTATCTAAACGTCAAAATTAGGCCTGAGCTCAGTGTTACATTTTCATGGGGCATTGATAGAACCTCCTGTGGGACCAAGAGGATCATGAAAACTGTTGGGAGGCGGGGGAAACTTCTCCCAAGCCACTTCCCGAGAGCATTACCTCATCCAAACTTCAGCACATTTACTCTCAGCTGTCAGAATAAAGGAGGGCAGTCCTTTCGTCATATGCATTGAGGCTCACATAAGACTTTCCATTGTGCCCATTATTACCGCTAACAAATACCCCTGATCACAAAGGAAATGATTAAACTGCTGAAAGTTGTACATAAAAGGATCGCAGCCAGATATTGCTTTAGTTGTGGTTAAGTAGGGAATGAGTAGACTAAAAGGGGACAAATAGCAGATTTCCATCAAGTCTCTCTCCGGAATGTATTTTCTGAGACTATGTTATTGGACAATGGATAGTCTGTAAAAGTAGTAATTAAAAGTCAGAAAAGACAATGATGGGAAGGTGGTGTAATGGAGCCCTCAGCTCTGCTTGGACGAAGAGAGAAGACAGAAGATGTATTGGTTACGTTTTTCTTGCTGAGTCAGTGAGAGGAGAAAGGCATATCCATGGTACAGAAAAGGCTGCAAAAGCATCTCATAAAAGTGTCTCTCAAATTCCCCACCAGACTGTTGTGTTTCTTAAACTGAGGACATGTTGACAAGCCAGAGCGAGGTTACAATTCTGCTGAGACACATTCCAGTGGCTGAAGTCTGGCTTTTTGGGGTTTCACAAATTCTTGTGCTTAAGAACTTTTACCTTAAGAATGTTTATAGATAATGACAGTCACTCACCAGAGCAGAAGCTTGTAAGGCCTGCCTACCCTCAACAGATGCTTTCACCATCGCACTGTTATTTTGGTCGCCGCCGTTGTGCTGTCTCAGGCAGTGGCTTTCAGATTGTTTGACCACAACCTACATTTCACATCCTGACACACAAAAACAGGCATATATAGTGTAAGTGACTTACAAGACAATATCACATGGGAGGTCCTTTGATGTTTCCTTTTTTTCCCCATTCTATTCTATTTAATTTTATTCGTGGCCACAATTCAGTGTTGACTCCCAGTATCATAGGTTGTGTGTGATCTGCAGTGCGAAACATGCTTGTCTAAGGCAGAGATTTTCAACCTTTGTCATCTCATGGCACTCATAAATGAGTTCCTAAAATTCTGCGGCGCACCAAAAAATAGACTTTTTGCTGATCTGACAAAATAGTAGGTATACTTTTGATGCATTCACACCAGATGACTATTGTTGTGTTGGCTGTTGTCATTTTTTAATTTGACAATCTAAGGGAAAAGAGGTCAGTGCCCTGACCTACTAATCAGGTATTGCATGTTTTAAAAATTCTTACAGCACGCTGGTTGAAAATTGCTGGTCTAAGGTGTTCTTTCTTTTTAGTTGAAGAGAGGTGTTTATTAACATATAAAATTTAAAAATTGAACACAATTATTTTTATTTATCCTATTTTAGGAGACAAGTTGTATTTGCAAATAAACAAGTTCACTTCTAAGTACATAAATGTTACCAGAGGTTTGATCACAAATAAAAATTCTGGACATTACTATAGCTTTTATCTTTAATCCCAGAAACCACTTTTTATGGAATTTTTCAGAGAATTTTTATTCATTTCAATTTTTCTTATAAAAGATTTTTTTAAATGTGAGATTCATGTGACTAAGAGAGCATAATCCAGAAAATATACTCAGTCAATAATGTCAACAACAAAAAAATTGTGATTTGAATCAAGTGTTTTATAAGTTTGTTGTTCCTTTTCACTGGGCAGAAACAGCCTTAATGATTTGGTCAAGTTGCTTGAATTTGATTTATGCTGAAATAAAAGTCAGTGTCAAAATAAGAGCTTAATCCAAATTCCATAGAATGGGGAAATCCCCTAAGTGTAACCAAATTTACAATTTACTCTCACATACAAAATAACCATTATGTCTTAGGAGACATAGAAATTATAGGCTAATGAAGATACCAACCTGTGGCAATTTACTCTGAAGTATCCAAAGGTACTTTAATTTCTTTTTAAAACTTTTTAAGAATGAATCAAGATAAATTGTTTTAAATTATTTCATTCACATGATAAAAGTGAGCTAGAATTTAGATAAAGGGAATAAATAAATTAGTAAAATAAAATAACTAATTTTAGATAAATTAAGTCAGAGAGTTTTAAGGGAAAGCAAGACAGACGATAATAAAATTAGGATGGAAGAGAAGAAAGGAAAATCAGAGAATGCCTAACTTTAGTATATGACTAGGGCATATGCCTCAAAATGAATAATTCCATAGGTCTGCCCTGGTTCAGTTTTACAATTGAAGAAAGATAATTCTAGGGGATTTGTATATTATTATTGAGATCAATTCACAAGTTTCCACCAAATGTGATATATTAGCTGAGGAAAATCTCATTTTTAGACACTTATGATTTGAGTGGTTCTGAGTCACTGTTTGTCTCTGTTTTCTGTGCACTTAAAAGGATGCCCAAATCAAAAAAGAGAAGACTGGGTAAGAATCTTCATCTTAAAAGTGACTGCCTTGCTTGGATCACATTCCTCAAACTTTTGACCTAAGGCTGAAATCAAATGCTTGACCTACATTGACTCAAGTGAAATATATAACTTTGGTATATAGGTATATATATTTCAATAGCAAATTAAAGTATATAAAATAGAAAATAGCCAAAGGTAAAGAGAAGGAGAAGGAGGAGGAGGAGGAGGAGGAGGAGGAGGAGGAGGAGGAGGAGGAGGAGGAGAAAGTAGTATCTGGACATTTTCAGTGAACTTCACCAAAATTCAAAAATTTTAAATAATATTTAAAGTTTTGTCTTTAAAAGAAATAAAGAGTCTTAAGTTATCTTAACAGGTAAACTAAAAAGAAATGAATTGACTGGATGAACTATGAACAGAATACAACATATATGTATGACTATGGACTTCTAAGGCAGCATATAATAGAATTAAAGTAACTTCCCCCTTTACCAACCTTCTCCCACCAGAGTGGTGCACTTGTTAAAAGTGATGACCCTACATCGAAACATTATTATCACCCCGAATGTACAGTTTACATTAGAGTTCACTTCTGGTGCTGTATCCCATTACTTTTCATCTATATGTGTCTTTGTATTTAAAGTGGGTTTCTTATAGACAACATAGAGTTGGGCCTTGTTTTGTTTTGTTTTTTAATACACTGACATATCTTTCTTTTCATTGGTATATTTAGATTATTAATATTCAATGTGATTACTGATATAACTAGATTCATATCTACCATATGTGTTACTGTTTTCTATTTGTTGCCTTTGTTCCTATTTTTGTTTGCCATTCTTTTTCTGTCTTTTATGGTTTCAATTGAGCATTTACTTAATTTATTCATTTTAAACTAGAGGCCCGGTGCACGAATTTGTGCATTGGTGGGGTCCTTCTGGGTGGCCTGCAGGGATCAGGCCAAAACCCGCAGTCCAACGCCACCTACAGCTCCTACCTGCCTCTCCCGCTCATCCTGGCCCCATGCACCTGCCGCGGGCTCATGCCCCATCAGTCCCAAGAGAGGCTCACTCTGCAGCAGCAGCGCTCGCCAGCCCTGGGCCCTGAGTCTGGTGCCCTCCCAAGGGGAATTGCCTGAGGGATAGGGCTGAAACTGGCTCTCCGACATCCCCCTGAGGGGGTCCCAGATTGCAAGAGGGCACAGGCCAAACCAAGGGACCCCACTGGCTGGGGAGGGACTGCAGGAGGGCTCCAGGGCATGTCCAGCCCCGTCTTGCCTAGTCCAGATTGGCTGGACCTCAGCAGCAAGCTAACCTATCGGTCAGAGCACCTGCCCCCTGGTGGTCAGTGCACGTCATAGCGAGTGGTTGAGCGGCCTTAGCATATCATTAGCATATTATGCTTTGATTGGTTGAACAGTTGACTGGTCACTGGACGACCGGACACTTAGCATATTAGGCTTTTATTATATAGGATATTTATTGATATTATTAGAGAGAGTGGGAAGGAATGGAGAGAAACATCCATCAGATGCCTCCTGCACAGCCCCTCTCCCTGCTTAACACGTGAGGGCATTTTCCTCCAATTTTTATTGTCAGAACCTGGTACAGCTCCTAGAGATAAAACTCACAAAAATGTTCAGGCCCATTATCATTGCCCCTATCCCCTGAGATTTTCACTTCCAGACAAGTCCACACAGAGCCTCCAGTTATACTTCAGTTACAGTTTAGGTTTCCCTACCCTTGTGGGGTTTTGCTCAGTAAGTTGGGATTCATTCTTTCTATCTGCTTATCTGTCTCCCAAGTTTGGGGGTCATTAGTTTGTCCTGTAGCCTCAGTTCTCTGCCAGATCTGAGATTTCTTGACTTTCAGTTGGTTCAGTTTTTCACTTGTTAGAATGGAGTGATGACTTCTAAGCTCCTCACCTGCTGAACCAAAAATGGGAATTTATACATGTTGTTTTAAGCTGCTAAATTTGTGGTAATATTATGCAGCAATTGATAATACACAAAATATCAGCAAATTAAAACAAAAACATGGGACTATCTTAATAGTTACAGAAAAAGAAATGACAAAATTAAACATTATTTTTGTGCAAACTAGTAATAGGACTTTGTGAATGTGATAAAGGGATCCTACAAAATATGTTTGCTCTTATCATTTCTTTCAATATTATATTGAAAGTTCTAGCCACTTTATTAAAGAGAAAAAGAAAAATGAAATGCTTACAGATCAGAAAGGAAAAGTGACTTTTCACTTTTATTTGTAGACTATGTGATCAAATTTATTTAAAAAATCTTAAGAAATCTTGAAAAAAAAGGCTACCCGGAACTAATAAATGAGTTTAGTAAGTTATATGATACATAGTTACTTTAAAAACAAAACAATTATATTTTTAGAAACTAGCAAAAAGGTTAAAATAGTATATAAAACTCTTATGAAATAGTATGAAATAATTAGGGATACATTTATAGATGCCCTAAATAATTTTTAATAATTTTATAAGGAGGGATCCACCATCTTACAAAAGAAAAAAAAAGTCATTTATTTTAACCTTTGTAAATTTCTAAGTAAATGGGTAAAAGTTTTTCATTTTCAATTCAGGCAGAGGCATACATAGATGTATCTCAATTATCCCCAGAGTGGAAAAACCAGCAATGAGAGCTCTTAGCCCAGCAAAAGGCACCAAGTCACCAGTATGTGGACTTATTGGTGATAGGAAAAATAGGCCAACCTAAGACAAGAACAAAGATTCGACTCATTTCCTGAAGACCCAGGGAAGATTCATAGAAAGTAAAATGACTTTAAATATGTGAACACATGTAAGCCCCCTTCCCTCACCTCCCTCATAAAAAGCAAACAGAAAACAACAAAACCAACTAAGAAAGTCAATGTAGACTCCAGCACATCATGATTTTGTATTCAAAATCAACACAGAAAAAGCTCATTTGACAAAACAAGTAAAGTATGATATGGAATTATATGCACATGATGAATTAGAATTTTTCCCCCTTTCTTCCATCTTCTCAAGCTACAGAAGGAATATAAGAATGTAAACATGGAAGTGAACAAACATTTTCTCTTGTACATGACAGCATCCTGTGACTGCTAATCCACTTTAGAAGGAAGGGAAGAAAGGAAAAAATGGTGCCTTTTACTGAGTCTTTATAAAAGCAACAGGAAGGAGATTGGCATCACAGAAGATAAGTGTGGACTTAACAAACTGAAGCTCACCGCTGTAATTACCTCCCGTGTCTATTTTTGATCCTGCCTACTTTGTGATACTTGATATCATAATGAATTGTTGATTGTGTTTACGAACATTTGCAAGGTGCTCATTTTCTGCTTTTCAGTTGGAAATGCTATTTTGTGTACTGAAAATGGCTTGACCAGCTGAATATAATTCCATATCATTTTAATTTAATACAGATAGACTTTGCTTAAACTCGATTCTATAGAGGTTTGTTGCAACTTGCAAAAATTGCATCCTGGCAAAGAGGAGAAAAATTGTATTATGTGTACACTTCCCTTCAAGCACATATTATGCTGACATATTTGTTACTAGAAACAATGATTGGCAACTACATTTTGAAAGTAAAATGATTATTTTATCCCCCCCCCCAAATTTCCAATTTTTATTCTGATGACCATAAAATCTTTTCAAACAATATATGAAACACTGTAATATCTTCTTAATAGGCATGTATAGAAAAGCTAAAAATAAATGTGTACTCAAGAAGTTTTTTGTTATATTCTCTTTTGAGGAAGCCCAAAATGGAATAGAATAGGCAAACTCCCATGACTAATTATTACTAAGCAACTATTACCCTATAGGGACCTCTCAATCAACAACTTTTCTGAAGCAACATTTAGGTTGTGCAAGTTGGAGAATTGCTAATAGTTGTTTAATATTTACCCAGGATGAAGATGAATGGAATTAGCAATGGTTAATCCATCATTTGCGAGGTGCTTGGTCATTATAAATATCATATTAATAATTTTATTTCCCCCTCAAATTTTGAGGAGAGGCTATTATCTTTTACAGGTGCAGGAAACAGCTTCGGGGAGATTAAGGGATTTGCTCAAGGTCACAAAAGTAGTAAATGGCAAAAATAGGACTTGAACAATGGTTCTTCTGATAATATGACTGATAGCTCTTCTTGTTTATTGTATTTCCTCACCCTCCCCCCGTCCCCCCCAAAAAATACAGCAAATAGGCAGATTCAAATTTGTCAACTTGAATTGGCCATTTCCATTACTAAGAACGTTCTGGAATGTTTGCCATTACACCTATTTGTTGTGCTGCAAAAACTCCAGAGGAACAGCCAGTGCCCTGTGTTCCAGGTTCAGCTCACTCACTAATAAGTCCTATGCCACTGATGGTAACATCACTTTTGGGCTTTGGTTGGTTTTTCTTTAAAAGTTACATCAAATCCTTCCAGAAGCTTCTGTTTTTGTCTATAAATCAACTAAAAGATATATGAAACAAATAGCAGTATTATTATCATTTAAACCTCACCCAAGGATATTTTTTCCATTGATTTTTAGAGAGAGTGAAGGGAGGGAGAGTGGGAGAATGAGAGAGAAACATTGATGTGAGAGAGACATATCAATTGGTTGCTCCCACATGTGCTCCAACTGGGGCTGGGGATGGAACCTGCAACCAAGGTACATGCCCTTGACCAGAAATCAAACCCAAGACCCCTCTGTCATTCTTTCTCAAAGAATGTAAGAATCTTGCAATACTTTAACTTCATTTATAGTCAATATTCTTTTGAAGTTACCTACATATTTATCTCTCCTGATGCTCTTCATTCAGTTCAAGAATTCTATCTCTCCAACTGGGATCATTTTCCTTTAGCATGCATACTTTCTATAGTATTTCTTGGATATATAGCTCTACTGCTAAAAATATGTCAACTTTTAATTTCTAAAAGATGTCATTACTTAGACTTCATTTTAAGTGAGTATTTTAACAGGATATAAACTTCTAATTTGTAGATAGATATAATAATATAAATGTTGAAATAGCTAGAATATTATATATATATATATATATATAAATATATATAAATATATAAATATCTACACTAATAAAAGAGAAACAGGCAAATTAACCGCCACTCCACTACACCCACAAGCCACACCCACCAGCCAATCAGGAGCAAGTATGCAAATTAACCCAACTAACATGGCGGCAGCCACGGAGCTGGAGTGAGCAGGAGGCTTGGGTTGCCCCCAGCAATGGAGAAAGCCAAGCTTCTTGCCTGCCCTGGCCAGCCCTGGGCTCTGCTCAAGGCTACAAAGTTTCAATTATAGAAGATAAATAAATTCCAGATTACTGCTTCCAGCCTGGCCTCTGCTCGAGGAGGTGCTGAAAAAAAAAAAAAAGGAGAGGCTGGAAGCTTGGGTTGCCAGGGGGCGTGGCCAGCCTGAAAATGGCCATCAACTCCTCACCCAGGCTGGCCAGGCACCCCAGCAGGACCCCTACCCTGATCCAGGACACCCTTTAGGGCAAACCAGCCGTCCCCCCCCTGTGCACCAGGCCTCTATGCTATATAACATTAGGGTAATATGCAAATGGATCCTAACAGCAGAACAACTGGGAATGACTGGTCACTATGACACACACTGACCACCAGGGGGCAGACGCTCAATGCAGGAGCTGCCCCTTGGTGGTCAGTGCGCTCCCACAGGGAGCTGATGGCTGCCAGCACAGTGGTGGTGGCGGGAGCCTCTCCTGCCTCCTCAGCAGTGCTAAGGATGTCCGACTGCAACTTAGGCCTGCTCCCTGCTGGCAAGTGGACATCCCCCAAGGGTTCCCAGGCTGCCAGAGGAATGTCTGACTGCCAGCTTAGGCTCGATCCCCTGGGTAGTGGGCCTAAGCCGGCAGTTGGACATCCCCCGAGGAGTCCCAGACTGCGAGAGGTCACAGGCCGGGCTGAGGGACCCCCCCAAGTGCACAAATTTTTGTGCACTGGGCCTCTAGTATATATATATTTCCCAGCATATTTCATTGCTTTCTGGCTTATATACTTTGTTCATAGTCAGCTCTCAATCTTATTGTTTCTCTTTTAAAGATAACATTCATTTTTCTGTGAATATCTTTTAGATATTTGTCTTTATTCTTGAATTACTGCAATTTGACTATGATGTCCCCATCTGTTGTATTTGTATTTATCTTGCTTCGGAGTTGCTGCATTTCATAAACTCAGGCATTTTATCAGTTTCAAGGCCTTTATCTCTATAAATATTGCTATTTTCTTTCTTCTCCATTCTTATAACTCCCATTACACATATATCAGACATTTCAACCATCATTTCTCCCTCACTAGCAATGATTCCCTACCTCCATATTACATTTGGTAACTTAAAAGAGGACTCTTCAAGTAATTAATGTCATTGTTGTTGTTTTTTTTGCTTGACACAGATTTCAAGAGCATATTTTATTAATTAGCTTGTTAAGGAAAGAAAGATCTTTTTTGTTGTTGTTAATTCAATTGAAAGAGCGGATTTTCCCATCAATTTCTCATTTGTTCTTGTAATAACTGTTTTTTTGCTGTCCATTTCATCTTAAGATTCAGGTTGCTAATAAAATTTTGAGAGATAAAAGATTAATTAGTCACCTGTCTGAATCCTGAGGGGATTTTCTTGGACTATGTTGATTTTTTTAGTAAGTTTGTGATAAACCTAATTAGATATTAAAGAAAGAAAATAAATTACTCTCATTCTTGTTAAAGATAGTAAAGAAGATTTCATTCACAGGGATTACTACAATGGGGTTTTGCACTAGGAGAGAGAGATTGGGCTCAACTCCAAATACAGCAAGGAAAAGTAAGGGTTTATAGCCAAGGAGAGGAAGGGAGAGGGTTATTGGTAGATGGAAAATTACTCGTAGTGTAGACTAAGAAAGTAGGCTAATTCTTGCTAAACTTAGGTAACAGGATTCTAACTGGAGGCAGTCCAGGGTGCTTAGACATCACCTGGGGGATGGTGTGGAAAGAGGAATTTAGTCAGGTATTCTGGGTGATCACATATCAAAGGTGGAATTCTCTTTAAATAGACTTAACAGGATTCTTACTAAAACTGGACTTAACAAGGTCAGAGACGGAAGCCTGAGATTGGGCCTAGTGGAGTGAACAGACGAGAGTAACCTCACTGAAGTTAGATCACAGGAGAGGATTTCTCTCAGTGTAATAGTTTTATTTGCATAGAGATTGAGGGCTAACCAGCATCTACTGGGGGTTCGAAAGCATAGTATAAGTAGTATAAATCAAGATACAGGAGAAACAGTTAGATTGAGTAAAATAAAAAGCCATATAAATGGAAGGAGGGTATTTTTAGTTAGATTCTGCTTTATATATGTACTAGAGGCCCCGTGCATGAAATTCATGTGGGGTGGGGGAGGAGAGTCCCTCAGCCTGGCCTGCACCCTCCCACAATCTGAGACCCCTGGGGGGCTGTCCGACTACCAGTTTAGGCCCGATCCCACAGGGATCACTTGCCTGCCTGCCTGCTTGATCACCTCTAACTACTCTGCCTGCCTGCCTCATTGCCCCTAACCACTTGCCCGCCTGCCTGATCACCCCTTACCGCTCGCCTGCCTGCCTGATTGCCCCTAACTGCTCACCTGCCTGCCTGATGCCCCTAAACGCTCCCCTGTCTGCCTAATTGCCCCTAACTACTCCCCTGTCTGCCTGATCGCCCCTAACCACCTCTGCCTCAGCCCCTGCTACCGTGGCTTAGTCCAGAAGGATGTCCAGAAGGTCGTTCAACTGTCTGGTCTAATTAGCATATTATGCTTTTATTATTATAGATAGTCTAAAATTCTGAGATGGTCCTAAAGATAATGTCAGGATTCATAAACTCATTCTTTGCAGTTAAAGCAAAAAAGACAGGAATAGACTCTTACTCAGTTCCATAGGCTGTTGCTCTTTACGAAACAGCTGGATAATCTTCTATTTTCAGTCTAATGCATTCATGTAAGGCTTGTAACCTTCAAAATATTGGGACTTGTCTATTAGCCACTCTTTTACCTTGACAGACAATAATAATCACAGATATAAAATTTAGTGTTGCAAATTTTTGAAAAAATACTTTGGGGAATAATTTTAATTAACAGACATTAGAGTCAGACAGATCTACCTCAAGTGCTCAAACTATGATTATTAGCTTAAATGCGTGATATCATTTTTGAGTGTTATTTTCTTGAGTCTCATTTAAGAATAATAATATGAACCTATCTTGCAAGTTTATTGTGAAGACTACCTGACATTTTATATATAATTTCAGGAAACAATGTCTAACACATTGTAAGTATTTTATAAATTATTTTTAATATTATCATTTTCAGCAAGAATAAGAGAGTCACAGCCTTTGTGAGGACTTTGAAAGTGCTTTTATTTACTCATTTCAACACAGGAAACGAGTAGATAAAATCAGAGGACCATGTCAGGGGAAATAGCCATTTTTAGAGTATGTTCTTTTATTATAAAACTAGAGGCCCTGTACATGAAGTTTGCAAACTGGTAGGGTCCCTAGCAGCTGCCAACTGCCAGCTGCCAGCTGGGTACTCCCTCCCTTCCCCCGATTGGCCCCGCCCCCTGGTTGAACTCCCGGACAACTCCCAGTCGAGGGGACAGTTTGCATACTACACTTTTACTATATAGGATAAGAAGGCACCCACTTTTTAGAACTACCATAAAATAATTAAATAGCCATCTATTGTTGCTGTCACTTATTCCAATTCTCCTCTATTATTTCCATAGCCACCCCCCTTTAGGAAAAGTCTAACCCATAATAAATGTATTTCCTACACCTGTGAGACCACACAGGTATTCACATTTTACAGGGAGTAATATTTTCTTTTGCAGTTTTTCCCTGGAGTACTTTATATCCTTCTAGTCCATAGCAGAAATACTCAATAAAAAAAAATCTAAAAATTTGAGCACTGTGCAGATAAAACTATAAATACACATTATTATACTATTTAAAAATAGTTTGGATCATTAAATGCTATTATAACATGCATTTACCTGCATATATTCATATATACTATGAATAAAGTCATATGCATAAAAATATACAGTATGTTAAACATACTATTTGTTTTTATAAAACCAAATCAGTATAATGTTATGTTTTTCTAGGGAACAAGACAAAAGAGTTTTTAAACATCAATTTATAGATGATAATGCATTTTTACATTGTATATTGTCTAATTGAACTTTATAAATTGTATTCTAAATGAAGTATGTTTCCAGTAAACAAATTTCATAGGCAATTATTTGCCCCAAATGATTTTTTTCTTGTCCAAACATTGACTATTTGCTGAAACACAGTGTATCTATAGTCTTTTGTTTTTAATTCTTTTACACCCCAAGGGCATTTTGTTATATCCTTCAAATAAAGTGATTTATTTGCTGAAATAATATGAAAGTATAGTTATAGTAAATGTTTATAAAACATTTATTTCAAAAACAAATCCTACTATCCCCTACAGAGTTATGTGTAAAGAGTAGTTTCAGATGAGAAATACGCTATTAAGAGGTTTCCTCCTGTTACTATTACAAAACATTGATCACTGGAGGCCGTGTTACTATAGCTTTTATATGTGGCCCATAAATTTGAATTTTAAACAAATTCCCAAAGCTAGTCCTCAAATAACACTTCCAGAAAAATTGATTTAGAGGACTGACATTTAATTCTAAATTTCCTATTTACAAAAAAGTAAAAATACACTTCTTAAAAGTGAACCTACAAGTAGATGGCAGCCAGGTCCTTTGAAGCTTTGTTCCAGAGGGTTACATGTATTTGACTTTGGAAAAGTATAGCCTAAAGCACTGAAGGGAATAATCGACAATGTCTATGAGTGATGGTCCCAACCTCCCAGGAAAGGGGCTTACTAGGCTTTATGTCACACTGTATATTGAAGACTTTGGTCTAATTTCATGCCCCTGAAAGAATACTTGCAAAGAAAGTATAGTTTGTTCTGTACCTCTTGTAAAAATGATGTCTTCTCACATGGATTACTGGGAACCTACATTTTAATAAAATTTTAACCAAATTAGAGGAGGAGATTCCTAGAAAAATAGCAGAATTGATCAATTCTTTTAAAAATATGTTTATGTTGATTTCAGAAAGAGGAAGAGAGAGAGAAACATCAAAGATGAGAGAGCAACAGATCGGCTTCCTCTTGTACACCCCCTACTGGGGATTAAGCCCCAAACCCGGCACGTGGCCTGAACAGAATTGAACCATGACCTCCTGGTTCATGGGTTGATGCTCAACCACTGAGCCATACCAGACAGGTCCGAATTGGCAATTATTATTCAATGTGTAATGGTTTTTGAATTTTAAGATAAGACAGATTTCAAAGTTTAGATATACAAAGAGGTGTTATAAGTTTTTATAAAAACAGAAAAATTACTTTTAGAGTGAATTCAGGTTTATGTACTAAATTCTACCCATGTTGTAAAAATGAAATATTACCTAAAAATTGAGTAGTTGGCTCTTTTCAAAGCTAAAACTCTCAATAAAATTTAAAAAATAAATTATTTATTAATATCAGGTTTAAAGTGGCATGTTCAGAGAAAGTGAGACATCCGTTCCTTTATTCAACAAATATTTATTTTTTAAATAATAGGTCTCAGGGTATGGGCTAACGGATATATTTTAAAAGAAAATATTTAAATGCTTTTCATGAGATTTGAGATTCTTGAGAAACTATAGATAAAATATGAACTTTAAAAATGTTAATATTTGTGATATAATGAGTACAGGACTCTATGGAAATAAATATTAGAAAAAATATAATTCAAAAAGAAGTATCAGAACTTTTTTTTCTACAGAGTAATTATCAGATAAAGACCTTAAGCATTGGTGGCAACTAGGTAGATGAGAGTATGGAAAGAAATATGTTTCTAACAGAAAGCCACAGGTGAGAACAATTTATGATTAGGCTGTGGAAAGAAGTTTGGCTTGTCAGGGGCCCAGTGAGAGATGACTACATGGAGAGGTAAGAAAGGACTGAGTCATGGGAGGTGGGAGTGTTGTAAGGCAGACTAAAGACTGTAAAATTTAAATTAATGGGTGACCACTTGAGATGTTTAATCTACCGTGGTCATATTTTCTTTTTAGAAATATCAATCTAGCTATAGAATCGAGACTGGAATATAGAAAGAGGCAAAGAGTATGGAGGTTACTCAAAAAAATTAAGACTGGAATTATTATATGACCTCTCTCTTCTGAGTATCTACTAGAAAATTTGAAAACATTTGTTGGCGCCCTTATGTTCATGGCAGCATTATTCACAGTGGCTGAGACATGGAAACAACTGGAGTGTCCCTCAATAGATTTCATGTTTTTGATCCTCACCACCCTTTGAGGAGGCAGGTTTCAGTTACTCATCCTAGTTAGGTATTTTCTCCATAAGCACTGAAGGATGCCAAGAAAAGTTTGCTCTTGGACTACATTTTCATACATTTAAAGAATTAGCCCTGCGGGCCTGGCTCAGGTTGAGCGTCAACCTATGAATCAGGAGGTCATGGTTCGATTCCTAGCCAGGGCACATGCCTGGGTTTTAGGCTTGCTCCCCAGTGTGGGGCATGCAGGAGGCAGCCAATCAATGATTCTCTCTCATTGATGTTTCTTTCTCCTGCTCCTTTCCTCTCTGAAATCAATAAAAATATTTTTAAAAAAGAATGAAGAGACTTTTTTAAAAAGCTTTTTTTTCTGACTTGCTTTAGTTACAGAAATTGTATTAAACATTTCTTATTTTCATAGTTCATTCTTTACAGAGAAGAGAAGACATTTCAGAAGTCTGTTTTGGATTGTTTAGGAATTCACTCTAAGCTACTTTTTAGTTGGGAGAAGGGTTTCTTCTGTTTTGTTTATATTCTTTGAGGAGCAAATGGGTGTTAACTGTCTAGACGTAGGTGGCCTGAAAATCAATGCTTGGCTCTTGCCTTTGGAACCCGATGTACCTTGATTTAGGTTTAAAAAACTGAGTCTTGGGTCTTCTTGCAGGAGTGGGAGGGTTGCTCTTCAATGCTGGTAGAGAGCTTCCTCTTTGACCAGGATGTTGAACTATTCTGTTAAATGTTTCACAAATAATTAACAATATGTTTTGGGAGTCTTAGTAGTTTTTCACAATTTTTTACTTCTGTAAAATTGAGTGTGTAATTTTTTTGCTTCTCTATTAAGAAGTTTCTGTACTTGGGGTGTCAGTTTGGGCTTGGGTTTGAGGTGCACTTGACAGTTATCCAAAACCAACAATTGAAAATAGTATGAACATGTTTCTCGAAGAGTGCTGTTATCTTATGAGGAACTCCAGTCCCAGAGGCATCGCAGGCCTGGCTCAGGCAGCTATGCCATGTCCCTGTGGCAGCCACGGGGAGAGGGGGGATCGGGTGCCCTCTCTCTGAGTCCCTTCTACACTGCTGAGACCTCCTGAGAAAGGAAGACTCTTCCTAAAGTCGGCTTCCCAGTGTGGCCCATTCCATGTTTCTTGCTTGCTGAGCAGCACTGGTCTAGTTTCTTAAGTTCCTTATGCCTCAAATGCTTTATCTGTAAAACTGGGCTAATAATACCCACCTCCCATGGATGTTGTGAAAATTAATTGATCTGGAGAGCATTATGCTAAGTGAAATAAGCCAGTCAGAGAAGGATAAATACCACATGATCTCACTCATTTGTGGAATATAATGAACAACATAAACTGATGAACAAGGACAGGTCCAGAGACGGAGAGGCATTGATTGGACTGTCAGGCCTTAGAGGTTAGGTAGCGGAGGGTGGGGGTAAGGGGGAGAGATCAACCAAAGGACTTATATGCAAGCATGTAAGCCTAACCAATGGACACAGACAACAGGGGGGTGGGGGCATGAGCGGGGGGATAGGGGGTAATGTGGGGAT
>NW_005871150.1:964491-987053 GCF_000147115.1 Myotis lucifugus | reverse complement strand
TATATATAGTTATATAGTTATATAAAAAAAAGCAAATAAAAAAAGTTTTATAATGGTGCCTAGGCAAACAATAGAAACAAATTATAGCTAATATAGTTCAAAATCATATTGAATCTCCAGAGCAACCCTTCAATTTCTGTATTCTTATCCACATGTTGGCAGAAGAGGAGACCACAACAGCATACTAGTCAGTAGCCTGAAGCCTGGCAGCTGATACGTGACAGAAACAAGAGCGAATCGATGCTCAAGCACTTTCTGCTAGATCTCCCCAGCTCCTCGCAGGTGATTAATGTGCCCGGCCTCTCCTGCCTCATTCTGTAGTCCTGATTTATGTCGTTGTGTTTTATTGTGAGTAGCGTGTTTACGGCAAGTCAGAAAATGATCACATTGAAGAGAAAGAATCCAGAAGGGAGGTGGTCAGGTGTGCAAGAGTTTCAGCAAGAGTTTTTGGGCAAGAGTTACAGCAAGACTCATGTCAATTTAGATCAACGTTTCCAGTATACTCTGCCATCTACCCAGAATGAAATCTCTCTTAGTTAAAGCAAACATCCAAAGGACTTACAATTCATTCCCGTTTTCCAACAGAGTTTATTGGGCTCACGTAAACCTAAATATGTCAACATATGTTGTTACATAAACAAGTACATTAAACAGAAGACATAGCACAGATTTAAAAAAAAATCTTCTGAGGAAAACAGAATTCTCATCAAAAATGTTTGTGCATTTTGAAATTGAAATTGCACCTTGGGTTTGGATTGCTCATATTTTTCATGCTGTGGCTGTCCAACGTGACAGCGCCTTCCATTCATTACAGATAGAAAGTGACTATCAGCTTTAGAAAGCTCAATGCAGGTGCAAAGCTGTTGATCCCAGCCTAGAAGGCACACTTCATTCATCCGCGAAGACTGTCCAAACAACCCTGACTGTGACACCACGTTGTTAGAAAAGTTTAAGAAAGATTAAGTCAAGGAAAGGAAGTTTCATTTTTTGTGTGCTGCCAAAGCTTAAGGTGTTTTTAGTTGAACACAACTAAGAGAATAAACTGCAAAGTAATTAAGGGAGGTCTGAACCTAGATTTGTTCAGCTTGCTTCTTAGAATGGTTATTAGCTGACTTTGACATTCCGGTTCACTTAATTTGGCAAATGCCATGAAAGCTAAGTCACACCAGCTTTCCTAGACTAACAGTCTTCCTAGGATTGGGAAAGTGACTTATCCTGAGAAATATTTGTATAATTTTGAGATGTTTTACAAGGAGTCAGGCTATGAAAAAAACTTAACTTTATAAGCACAAGCCAAACATTTTGTTTGTCTCAGAAAATAATAATTTCAAGAAGTAATCAATTATTGTAATAATTAAATCAGTAGCCATAATTACTCCTTTAAGCATATCTCCTGAAGTGAAGGGCCAGTGACTATTTTTAAGGATGCTTTCATTGTCTTTGTTATAATATCTGACAGTTTAAGAAATGTTAAAAGATATTGTTTCAAACACTTACTCAAGTTCAACTTAGCATTATATTACCTACCTCATGGGCCCCAGGTTTCTTGTGGCTCTGTTCTAAGATACATAGATGAGGAACTGTTGAATCAGAAATGGATGGTGATAATTTCAAGTTTCTATTACAGAGTAAATGAAATGGTTTCAAATGTTCTTTATTGTGTTGATTGAAATGTACAGAGAAAATGGATTAAACATGGGAGTTTTCTTCCTACCTCTCCCGCATCATTTTGACATGATTCCCCAAGAAAATTAGAAGTATTAAAGGAGTTTTCTCTTCTTCCTGGTGATTATGTAGCAGAGTGGATTTTCCACATCTTCTTGTGTTATGCGGACTGAAAGGTCCCGGGTTCGATTCCGGTCAAGGGCACGTACGTTGGTTGCGGGCACATCCCCAGTAGGAGATGTGCAGGAGGCAGCTGGTCGATGTTTCTAACTCTCTATCCCTCTCCCTTCCTCTCTGTAAAAAATAGTCCATAGTAACCTTTGTAAAAATATAGCTTCTTTCCTTAAACCCTAGGTCTAGAGTCATTCAAGGCAAATTAGCTGTCATTCTCTGGTGCCCATGATGAGCTAGATGTTTCCTATTATCAGTGATCCTCGTGCCAGTTATTACATGAGCCTCATTTTTCACAGATGGGTTAACTAACTTGCCCAGATTCACACAACTAACATGCTCAAAGTGTTTGATTTGAAAACTTACATGTTGAAACCTAGACATGATGATGCCTCTCAATATTCTGAAAGCCCAGTTTTGTAATTTGGGAAAGAGCCTATTTCAAAATGTTTCTAATCCTCAAGTCAACTTTATTAACAACTGTTCTTATCTACTTTCCCACAATGTGTGTGAGTGTGTGTATCTGTGTGTGTGTTTGTATTTTTCTTCTTCATTATCTCAGGCCTTTATGTGCTTTAAAAAAAATGGGTGGTTACCTCCTTTTTTTCCTGTTAAATATCCAGTCCATCATCATTCCATTTGAAGTGGTAGATTGTTAGTTTTGCCTGCTCACTCCTAGAGGCACAAACCTTTCTCTTTAAACCTATGGCTTTGCATTCTTTTTCCATCTGTATCAAATCTTTCTTGTGCAGGAGTCAGGGTAAAAAGAAGAATATTTAAGAGGAAGGTAGTGAATAGGAGAATGAGAGTTCATGTTTAATGCATTTAATTCTTAATAAATTGAAATTTTTTATATTTTATTTTAAAGAGTTACATAGGTATTATAAAATGCTGCCCTAAGATTTCATAATAAAAATTGAAAAACGTGAATGCAAAATTAATACTTTTCAACTGCTTAAATAAAAGAAAACATAAAAAGATGTACATAAAACATTTTAAAAAGTAGTTTTTCAATGGTCTTAGGTTTTAGAAAAGATAAATAATTCATAACAGTTCAAGGGATTTACCTCTTCCCCTTCCTTAAACCTATGCAACAAATTAATTTACTTTTGGACCAGGAAGAAATAAACAAATGAAATGCATGACATCCAGATGGTGTCAGAGAGTTAATGTCAGAATGTAGCATCCTAATAGAAAATTTGGCTGTAAAATACAAGTATTTACATAAACATTTAATCTTTCACTCATGACTTAATAACTTTAGGTTCCATCACTACTATAATGTATTAAATATGGTCCTTATTTTTGGAAAGAAATATTTTAATATATTACAATGCATACGGTAAGATCTGTGCATAGGAGCTTCTGTCCCTGTGGAAGATCTTTATGGAAGATATCAGCAGAGCACATTTTCAGATGGTCCTACATTGCATAAATTAATGCAAGATCAGTCTATATATATAAAAGCCTAAGTGACTGTTACAACCAAACAACCAAAACGACCAGGACGACTGGTTGACCAGTCGCTATTATGTGCACTGGCCACCAGGGGGGCAGATGCTCAACGCAGGAGCTGCCCCTGGTGGTCAGTGTGCTCCCACAGCCAACCTCCCCCCCCCCGGGGCTGGCTAGCCAACCCCCTGCAACCCCTCCCCTATTTCCCCTCCACCAGCTGGCCAACCTCCCATGGTCCCTCCCCCTAGTCGGCCAACCTCCCAGGGTTTCTCCCCATGGCTGGCCGGTCCCCTAATAGGCCTCAATTGCCAGCCAGGCTGAGGGACCCCACCCATGCATGAATTCATGCACCAAGCCTCTAATTAAGAAATAAAGAATTAGAGCAATAGAACTATAGTTGTGGAAGTCAGAGAGTATTTACATTATGTAATGACTGATCTTTTATGACTAAGAGACAGAGAATGCTTCCCAATTAGTGTATCTCCTCTGATATGACATAGACTAGAAGGCCAATTAGGGATGGATCAAAGAAGAATGCAACCTGATAGATGTGTTCAGGCTGATTCATTAATCTTTCACTCTTTCAAACATGTTTATGAGTGCCTGTCATTCTAGAATGATTCCCGGTACAATTCTAGGCAATGAGGATGTAGTGATTAAGATAGGAGACAAAGTCTCTGACTTTATGACATCTACAGAAGTCATATGGGAAATAAAGAATGCAAAATGCAGTGTTAGGTAGTAATAAATGCTATGAAGAACAAAAAAGCACAATAAAGGGATAAAGAAAAATGGGGGGAGACAGTAATTTAGAAAAAGTTGCCAATGAGGTGATGTTTGCAAGAGCCTTGAGTACAATGAAGGAGTAAGTCGTACAAATTTCTAACAGAAAAGTATCTGGGCAGAAAGAACAGAAATTGTAAAGATCTTAAGGAGTCAATGAACTCAGAATATTTAAGGGACAACAGACATTTGTGGCTAAAACCTAGTAAGTGAGGTGGAGAACAATGGACGATACAGTTTGAGAAATACCTAAGGGCCAGTTCATATAAGACCAATAGACCAAAATAAACCCCCCCCCCAAAAAAAAAGAAAATAAAGAAAAACCAAGCTCTTGTGTATAATTACCCCAAATTGATTCATTTTAATTTTAATTTTACACAATTTTAATAAATATTATGTACAAAGAAGAGGTACTACATCAAACAGAATTAGGCAATACTGCTTTAAAAAACATTAAGCATATATGTTTATTTACTGTAGAACTTAGAGCATTTCATAATCTAATTTATTTTAAATCTAAGATAGAGGTGTTTTGTGTTTCTTTTTTTCAAATTTATTGTCCTTGATAATTTTTTCTCATAGATTTTCTACCAGGACTAGAGTTCTTAGCCAAATGCCATAAAAAAAGATCTGCATGGAGAGAAATGGGTAGCCAAACCCCAAACTAGATCTATAGTTAATCTATATGTTATTTGTCACTTTCCAAAGGAATATACAGAGATAAGAGCATTTAAACAAATAAATTAGAATGTGTGGAGAGAAGTTTTGTAAGGGGATTCAGCCTTTGGAAGGACTGGCTTGCCAAGCAAAGTTCAACGGGTATTTAGTTTTCCAAATCCTTCTTGTGCTCTCTTCTCCCTTCTCACACCTCTGTTAGACTGGTGTTTTCCACAGCTCTTTAAATTTTGGTAATTTCTATGTATTTTCAAGTTCATTAATATTTTCTCTAGCTGTATGGAGCTTACTAGCAATCTCCTAAAAGTCCATTTTCATCTCTGTTATTACAATTTTCATTTTCAGTATTTCCATTGGACTTTTTAAAAAAAAATACATTTTATTGATTTTTTACAGAGAGGAAGGGAGAGGAATAGAGAGTCAGAAACATCGATGAGAGAGAAACATCGATCAGCTGCCTCCTGCACACCTCCCACTGGGGATGTGCCCGCAACCAAGGTACATGCCCTTGGTCAGAATTGAACCCGGGACCCTTCAGTCCACAGGCCAACGCTCTGTCCACTGAGCCAAACCGGTTGGGGCTCCATTTGACTTTTACTTAAAGTTTTTCTCTCTCTACAAGCATTACATCTGGTCTTAGATGCTACTTTTGTTCTAGTAGAGTCCTTAACATATTTATCATGGTTATTAACTCCCTGTCAGATATTTCAGGATGTGGGGCATGTCTGAGTCTTGTTTGGATGATTGCTTACTTCCTGGGGAGAGTGTTGTTTTGTCTTGCCTATTTGTATACTTTCTCTTTTTTGTTGTTGAAAGCCAGGCATCTCCTTTACGACTGCAGAAACCGAGGTAGCTCTTTCACATGTGGCAATGAGTATGCTTTTGCTTCCGGTTGGCCGTTAGTGTGGAGACATGAGTTAGTCTAAGGTCAATGGGGAGTAAAAGGAGACAGGTGTAATACTTTCAACAAAAAAGATTTAAAAAATAAAATAAAGTGATTCAAAACACACACACACACACACACACACACACACACACACACACGAATTACTAGTCTGCTGATTTTGAAGTGTGTTGTGCTGTGGTCACCCCCAGGGCCCCACAGGCTTAAACTTCCTATAGAAATATATTGTGTGTAGGGTGAGAGTTGCTTTGCCAAAAGGCTTTTTTTTTCTCAATGTCTTTTGCATCTTTTTGCTTTTGGTCTTCCCTGTGAGCTATGTCCAAGAGAGGGTCTGTCTCTTACCTATAAGTTATATGCTTCTAGATGCTTGCTAACCTGCCAATGAGAGAGAGTGTGTGTGTGTGTGTGCGCGCGCGCTGTATGGGTGCAATCTCTGTTGTTCTGAATAAGCCTCAGTCTAAAGCAGGCACAATACCCCTGGGTCCTGGAGATGTGGCCTGCTCCTCTCATAGCTACATACCTGACTGCTCATGTATCCTGCCTGTCTCCCACTCCCAACCCCCTCCCATACCCAGTTAAGGGTTTTGTTCCACAAGGGAGACAGGTGAGAAGGATCTCAGTGAAGGTGCTCACGTTTCTTGCCATGGCTGCTACTCCCCTCCTTCAGTTCTGCATGAGGGAGAATTTCTCAGGATTTTCCCAATATCTCTCTTTAGTACCCAGTAGGATTCCCCCAGAGAAATTCTGTATGAGGAGGTGGACTCCCCCAGGGTCCTCACCCTGTCTGGGCCATCTCTGTCACTTTGCCCACCACCTTAGCTGAGGGTTCTTACTGGCTGCATCTTACCTTCTTTTTTTTAAAATATATTTTATTGATTTTTTACAGAGAGGAAGGGAGAGAGATAGAGAGTTAGAAACATCGATGAGAGAGCTGCCTCCCGCACATCTCCTACTGGAGATGTGCCCGCAACCCAGGTACATACCCTTGACCGGAATCGAACCTGGGACCCTTCAGTCCGCAGGCCGACGCTCTATCTGCTGAGCCAAACCAGTTTCGGCGCATCTTACCTTCTTAAGGTAGTGCTGGCCTTCCATCTCCTTCTGCTGGGCAGACATCTCCTTTAAGACTGATTCATCTTCTTTTGGCATCTGGATTCTCCTTAGATTTTGAGCCAGTTGGTAGCTCTTCTCAGTTCTATGATGGGTTCCAGAAAAGTTATTAAATTGCTGTTTAGCTAGTGTTTTTTTTTTCTTTGCATGTTGTAAGGTTGGAAGCTAATTTGTTTCAGCTCTCTATATGCTAATATGGAAACTAAGCAAATGGTTAAACAGAACCTGCCAAGGTTATTGAAACTGCAGCTTGTTTATTTGTGGTGGAAAAACAATAGTTTTTGTACATTATTATCATATCTGCAGGTCTCATAATATAATCTACTAGAGGCCCAGTGCATGAAATTCATGCAAGGGTAAGGTCCCTGTGGCTGCCGGCTGCCAGCCAGGGCCTCCCTTCCCCAGCTGCCTTTCTTTCTAAGTTCTGTGCCACCCCCTGGTGGTCAGCACACATCATAGTGAGCAATCGAACTCTCGGTAGGTCAAACTCCCAAGGGGACACTTTGCATATTAGGCTCTTATATATAGAAGATTGCAAAAATTGGAGATGAAGCTATTTCTTCATATGGTGAGTAATTTATAGAAATGATGGTTTAAGGCTGCATTGGCTTTGTGAATTAGGCAGGGAGACTGGATTTGTTTTTTGCTTATCTTAGGGTGCACAGTAGGTTTCTGCTGTGCCAGCTGCGGGATCTGATGTGCCCACTTACCTGCAACCGAGACAGGTGGAGGTGTCATATTTGCTTTTATACCCTTCTTGCCTTTTGTAAAGCCTGAGCTTATCCTTGAGATGATTTAAAAAAAAATTAAATGGCCCTATTTCATTGCAAAGTTTGGGTTCACTTCTATACAACCCATCTTTTCTTTTGGTTTCTAATGTTGCAAAAAAAGATTTCATCCAGGACTTAAGGGAAGACACCGATTCCTCACCAAAAATCTTGGTACGTAAAAGTTGCGAGGAAAAATAAACTGCATCAGCCCATTTACAAAGGCTCTGTCTCAGCCTATTCATCTGTGAGATAGAACATTCCAGCTATAATTCTACACTAGTCTACGTCCCATTCATTACTGATATTCTTTGTGTTCAGCACACTTTTCAGTGACCAGATCCATGTTCATCAAGCCGTAAGCACTGCAACTATCCTTCAATGACCAGATTGCAGGGGCAACATCTACTTTTCTGTCCCAGGAGTCCCTGGGGCATCCCAGGGTCCTCACTGTCTCCTCTGTGAAAATGCCCACCTCCTGAATGGATTGTGTGCTCTTTCATTTCTTTCAGATCTTTTCTCTCCTTCATGTGCCCTTGCTGGCCCACCTCCTCTTTTTTTACTGGGTCTAAAATCTGATCTCCCCCTCTCCTGACCTGCCATGGCACTTATTTCCTCTAGTACATTAGGTGACACTTGATTATATCCTGTCTTACATCTTTGCCCAACATTTCATGGATCATGTCATTCCAAAATTACTCAGGTCCCCCAGGAAGGAAGCGTGTCAGTCTTATTTTGCATTGTCATGCTCCCTTGCCCGTTGGCAGGCGTATAGCAAGTGTGTGACAAACACTGAGTTGAAATAAGTTTAAATTTCTTTACCAAAATTTAAAGAGAGTGGGAGAACTTTGGCGATCGGTACCCATTACCGTAAGTAGAACGGGAGAAAGAATATGCTGATCATCATACTCCAGAGCTGAGCAAATGGGCTGAAATTCCTATGAAAGTCCCACCTCTGATTTCTGCACCCCTCTGATTTCTGCACCCCAGGTTGCTGTCTGGGCTTCTGTGTCCCAGAAGCCGAGGCTGTCCCTGCACATTCCTGAGCCTGTTATGTCTTCCCCATTTCTCCCCTTATTGTCACGGATGCACTGCTGTGGATTCTCTTCTGTTTCCCGTCTTTTGTCAGCTTCCTATGACAGGTGTCTTTTCTCAACTGGCACGCAGAGCTGAGCAGGATCAATTTCACCAGCACAGTTCCATCTCGGGGACGTAGCAGGCTCCCAGAAGCACTTTGTGGGGGACTGTGTTCTGTCGTGGATGCTAAGGGGGACTCAGAAGTGACACGATGGGATCGCTCCAAGTGACGAGTGGGACATCTGCGGCAGAGCTCACCACACCGCAGTCCGTGTCACGCGGGGCTGGGACACGACTGTGGCCACACTGGCCCCCGTTCTGCCCGTCTCCTGAACAGCACACTGCCCGGATCTGGTCTGTTGCCTCGCGTTTCCATCAGTGAATTAGGAGACAGTGTGTCCCTCTGATGACAGAGGCTGATGACAGCTTTTGCCACTCTTCTGCCAGGGAACATCTGCTGGAGTAATGGAGGATCTGTGTACTGGAAATTGCTACATGACCTCAGGCTCCTGCAGGTGTATGATGGTTCCTAGCCTGACATTCTCTACGAAGTGGTTCAAAATTGCGTTCTGAGTACACTGAGCACGCAGTGCGTGTCCAGCGTGGCTTCCTGGGTGGCCACGGGAATACCTGTCTATTTCACAGCTGGAACATCGAATCCCCTGAGTAAAAAGCCTTATTCACCACTCGTTTATTTCTTTATTTTTTCTTTTTGTCAGTGCCTTTTAGTTGCTTGTAAGAAGAAAATCAAGGTCTACTGTATGTGTGGCTTCCATTTACTGGCCAGGACTTTATCATTATGTTTTGACCAATAATATCACCGGGTCTTTTCAGAACTTCCCTGGGGAGAAAACAAAATAAGACAAAACAACAACAAAACCACCTACGTGTCGCTGCCAGATTCTAGGCCAGCTGCTCGTTTATTGAAAGATGAGTAACTTGGCTCAGGGAAACTAGATTGCCTTCATATGTGTAGAAAAGAGTAAAATGAGTATTTTTGGTAAGAACTGGGATATGATTAATTTTCAATCGAATCCCAATTGCAATATGGCCACTCAAATTGAATTTAGAAGAACCCTTGTGTTATGCTATTTCAAATAAAACTCCAAACAAACAGTCATTTTTAAAAAGAAGGTATACATTTAAATATAGTTTTTCCCCTGAAGTAAATGTCAGCAAGCCAATTCCCAGAGATGCATAACATATGGTGCTTTTGAGTAAGTCTATTAGTCAGCATGTAAAAGTAATTTATGATTTTCAATAAAGAAACTTGAAATTTACTTATTTGACATTAATACCTACATCCAGGAAATTTCAAACCTAGGGAGTAAATGATTGTTATTCTAGAAATTTTGGACTGTTGACAACCCTGCTCTATTGCAGTTGCTGCTGCTGTTCTTGGGAGCAGCACTTCTATTCACTCTTGGGAGCTTGTACCTTCTTTGGTTATCTCCCCATGAAGAATTCTCTCTCATTTTCTCTGTCTCCCTTTCTCTCTCTCTTTCCTTTCTCCCTTTCTACCCCTCCTTTTATCTGTATGTACGTTTATTTGCATAAATTTATTTTTACAAAGTTGCGTTTATTTTATATGCACCATTGGCCATCTTACTTCACTGACTCCTCACAGTATATTAAGGTTATCCTTGTATTCATGCTGCGTTATTTCATTCCATTTATCTCCATGATGCAGGATAGTGTTCCATTGAATGGGTGTACATTATTTTAAAAAGAAATAGGATAAACATGTTTGCATTTTTAAAGTAATGATGCACATGGTAAAAGGGATATGAGGCTCTACAAAAGAGATTAAAATGGGAAGCAATAATCTTTTACTGCCAATTGCACTCTTCAGAAACCACATTGTTACCAGTCTTCAGATTTTTATGACCGTTACTACTGTAATGGAAACAATTATATCTCTTATCTGTTCCCTAATTTTATCAAATTTATATAGTATCTCTTATCCTTCAACCTCTCTCCCATTATGATGATGAGAACTTAATACATTAACAAACTTCCAAGTCCTCCTCTTCTTGCCTTTGGATTTTTTTGCCATTATCATCATCACCATCATCATCATCATCATCACTATTATTAGTAGTAATAATATTTGAAAACTTAATGCCTGCTTTTATTAACTTAGTAACCTACTTAAATCTCCATTCCTTGACTTAAAAAATTTATCTAATTGATTTTTATGTCAATATAATACAACCTATTAATAGAGACAAATCCCAAATCTCAGTGGCTTAGCAGAATAAAAATTAATTCCTCTCTCACATCATTATCAAGTCTTTGAATTAAACAATTCTCCTGGAGAGCTTTGTCTCCTGAAACATTTATGCTTTTCTGTTTCATAGCAGAGAATGACAGTTCATAGTTATTTCCCAGGAATCATTTTTTGAAAATATATTTTTATTGATTTCAGAGAGGAAGGGAGAGGAAGAGAGAGAGATAGAAACATCAATGATGAGAGAGAATCATTAATCGGCTGCCTCCTGTAGGCCCCTACTGGGGACTAACCCTGCAACCTGGGCCTGTGTCCTGACCTGGAATCGAACCATGATTTTCTGGTTCATGAGGTCAATGCTCAACTACAGAGTCACACTGGGCAGGAATCATTTTGAAAGGCTTTTCTTTTCCTAGTAAAACTTATAATTTCCTTCAGCTTGGGAAAATTTTTGTCTATATATTTTAATTATTTGTCTCTTTTATTGTTTCTGTTTTCTCTTTGGCAACTTCTTTTACTTCCACAACTGCTCATATTTCTCTGTTTTCCAACTTTTTGTGGTCTTATTTTCTAGGCATGATTTCTCAAGTTTCCTTTTAAAAATTCAGTCTTTAAAATTAGAATTTCCTTTTTAACTTCAGAAATCATGTTTCAAATTTTAAGAAATCATTTTATTACGTTTGTTTATAATATTCTTATTGATATGTGGAATCCCATTTTCAAGCTCTGAATGATATACTTTGAAAAATTGCATCTGAATCTAATTTACCTGTTTCTTCTGGACTCCATGTTCTGGTGGTTTCTCATCACTATGTTTCATGGATACTTTTTCTCAAATATCTGTTGTCTTTCATAGTTGTGCATGAGCATTTATGAATGAAAATGTTTGACTAGTGTGATGTGACTCATGTTGCTTTTCTCCACTGTTGAGAAGTCTTAGTTCTCCAATAGGGTTCGCCCTTGAATGCAAAAGTAACCAGGAATCCCAGGTAAATTCACAGAAATATCTTCTGAGTGGTGTAGGTTGGGTTTCTCAGAAAGCTGGCTTAACATAACCAAGCACAACAAAGTTTACTTGGGGATTGCTCTCAGGACCCGTTCCTGTTGGGGAAGGAAAGGAAAGAGGTTGGGACAGAGGGGAAACTAGAGTGTGATGCATTCAACACAAAGCTCTGCCAGTCCCACAAAGAGTTCTAACACTGGACAAGGCCTTCATGGTTGCCCGAGTTGGCCAAATAGGTTGAGTCTTCATATTTCCATACACTACTCATCAGAGGAGACAATCTGCTGGAGGAAGGGAACATGACTTTGGGGAACAGCTCTAAGGTGATTGGCCTAAGATGATCCCCCTAACGTGCAGACAACTGAAGCCTGTTCTTGAGTAACACTCTCAGCACAGGGGGGACAAGTCCTTCACACCATGACCCTTCACGGGAGTGTGCAGGCAATATGGGGACTTCCGTATTGCAAAGTAAGGGGGGCTTTGTTCTGCACTTTTGCTTTTCCTCTCTTTCTTCTGGGGAGAACCAATGTTCTCTCAGGGTCTGCTTCTTTCTTGGGTCCCACTACAGGCCTCCATGGACAGAGAAAGTCCCAGTTTTTTTGAGGTCAAAAGCAATGGCTACCGCCCAATCCTCTTTCAGAGTGAAGGAAGACAACGGTCTTGGGAAACTCTTCATTAAATTGTCCTGTGATCACGTCCTTGTCCCTATGACAAACCCTTTGTTTATTTACTGCATGGGAGGGGAGATCCACATTTTCCTCTAATCTTGTGCTATGGCTTCACCTTTTTCAATGTCAATCTTGTCTCATCTGCTGATTTTCTAGAACTTTAAAACATCTAGTCTATTCCAAGACACTTTCTTGTGCTTCTGTACTGTCATATCTCCTTTCTTCTTACATCTACATGTTCTTTCATTCCCTTCGGGCGGGGGGGGGGGCGGTGGTGGCGGGAAGCCTATGTATTAAGTTCTCACCTTGATTGCGAGCGCCCAGTCAGCTCAGTAGAAATGGTCACAGACATCCCACCCAGCTCTGCCACTTATGACCTACATGACTTAAGACCAATAATAATACACCCTCTCAGACACTCAGGTTCTTTTTAAAGTGGAAATAATAATATGGACTACCGAAAGTAGATATAAAGATAAAATAAAAATGTTTATCACAACGCTTGGCACATAACTTTCATGGAAGAAATGATTGTGCTTCCCCTCTATATTTCTCATAATGACCATCAACGTGCCTGCATTCTTATGCAAAAGTAAAACTTTGATTCTTTAATAAAATCCAAAATCTATGCGAAAGCCAGAGTGCAAAAATCCTTACAGATTCAGTGAGGCCTGGTATATTTGTAAAATGGCTTAACAGAGTGACAGCTTAGGCAATGGTGCATATCGTATTTTCACAGCCGAGGACTACCTTGAGATTTCACAAAATGTCATATGTAATGGTGAGAGCACTTTACATTATAGCTTTCCTGCTTAGCACCTCTGCTTTTAATAATGTTTTATTTCCTATTCTCTATAAAATAGATTGATTAAAATAAAGATATAGTGCCTAGAAGCAGGAGGTCAATCGCAGAATACTATAAGACATATTACATTCAATTGGAGTTTCCCAGTTGTGAGAGTTGCTTGACATGAAAGCAATATCACAGAACATAGCCTTCTCCTGACAGATATGTGACTTGGCCTTAAACCAGTCACTTAAACTTTTAGCCACGATATTCTCAGCTCTAAACCCAGAATGATATTGACTCCTATAGTCATTTCCATCACAAATTGGGTGACTTAAACCGCAGATATATAAAGTCTCACAGCTTGGAGGCTCGATGACCAAAATCAAGGTGTCGTTGCTGTTGGTTTCTTGTGGAGGCTCTGAGAGGTCTCCACAAGGTGGGCGGTGCTTGACATTGTGGCTTGTGGATGTGTCACTGCAGCCTCTGCTTCTGTCTTCGCATTGCTGTCTTCCCTCTGACACTCTTCCTATGTCCTCACATGACATTCTCCTCTGTGTGTGTATGTCTGAATTTCCCTCATTTTATACTGACACCAGCCATTGGATTAGGGTCCAACCGCACCATAGCATTCTCAAAGGCCCCCTTTCCTGATAGGTCACATTCACAGGTACTTGGCATTAGGACTTGAGTATATCTTTTTGAGCAACAATATTTAACTCATACCATCTCCTAAACTTAGACATTTTAAAAATAGTGGCTATGCCCTAACCGGTTTGGCTCAGTGGATAGAGCATTGGCCTGCGGACTAAAAGGTCCCAGGTTCAATTCTGGCCAAGGGCATGTACCTTGGTTGCGGGCACATCCTCAGTAGGAGGTGTGCAGGAGGCAGCTGATCGATGTTTTTCTATCATCGATGTTTCTAACTCTCTATCCCTCTCCCTTCCTCTCTGTGAAAAATCAATAAAATATATTAAAAAAATAGTGGCTATGTTGTTTAAGACATTGTTGTCATGCACCAGAAAGCCAAGAAAGCAAAGGATGAAATATTTAGGGAAGGATTCTAGACTATCCCACATTTGAACTGAACATTATGAACAAAAGCCAGCCAAGGGCAGCAGGGTTGGAGGAACTCTTTTATTCTCATCTCTGCTCATCTATCTACTCTGCTCTATTCACCTCCCTAGTGGTAAACCAACTTTCTCTGCCTTTTGTGTTATAGGAAATGGCCATCAACAGCTTCCCAGGGCTGAAGAGACATCTCAGACAGAACGGTGCCCATACAGAATCTCTCTGCAGATAAAGGGTGGGGACAGGAAGTAGATTAACCCCAAGAAGCTGCGTGGGGGAGGGTCTTGCCCATTAACCTTATTTTTCTTAGTGGAGAAGGAGGCAGGCTTATTTTTTGAGAGAAGAGAGATTTCAATGGTATAAAAAAGAAGTCAGTATTAAAGTTTTATGAAAGCTATTGAGAAGAAGGAGAGTCTGTGGTGAAGAGCCATAGAATTGAGAGTGTATTAGTGCCCAGACTGTGGCTGGACTCCATGAGTGTTTAGTGGGCCCATCTCTTTTTTTATATATTTTTATTGATTTCAGAGAGGAAGAGAGAGGGGAAGAGAAATAGAAACATCAATAATGAGAGAGAATCATTGATTGGCTGCCTCTTGCACACCCACACTGGGGATCGAGCCTGCAAACCTGGGCATGTGCCCTGACCGGGAATCAAAGTGTGATCTCCTGGTTCATAGGTCAACACTCAACCACTGAGCCACACCAGCCTGACAGTGGGCCCACTAATTACTCCTAGTAAGGGTGTCATCAGTAATGGTCAGGAACTCCAGGGTATCAGAAGATTATTAGATGACTTCAGCATCCTTGTGTAAATGACACATGAAGACATTTCCAGTTCATTTAAACCTGATTACTTTAGAGTATCTTCATGGTAAAACTGTCCATCACAAAATTGATAACATACACAATTTTAGTCATATTTTTTCACATTTCTTTTATAAAAATCTTTAACCCTTAGCTTCAAAGAAAAAAACATTATTTTATCCTAAGTCAAGATTTCTGAGTCGTGGGGTTTTGAGTTACTGTTTTTATAATGAACTCACAAAATAGTACAGTTTCATTTCTGAATACATAGAGGTGTGCTTCGTTCATCCCTGGAGAAGCTTAGGTAACAGTCTCTTGCTCTTTTATAAATGCAATGACTCTTTGGCAGAGTCGGAGAGAGCAGGAGGCAACCAAACCCTGGCCTTACTGGTTTATTATTTTTTAATGAGAAAATTATACAGAAAAGCACTTCTTTCCAAAACTTTAGGGGTTTTCTTCCTTTTTTTATTTTTTTATTCGCAATGAATAGTCTAGAGCAGCGGTTCTCAACCCCCTTTGGGGGTCGAACGACCCTTTCACAGGGGTCGCCTAAGACCATCTGAAAACACATATATAATTACATATTGTTTTTGTGATTAATCACTATGCTTTAATTATGTTCAATTTGAAAATACATTCTGCATATCAGATATTTACATTACGATTCATAACAGTAGCAAAATTACAGTTATGAAGTAGCAAAGAAAATAATTTTATGGTTGGGGGTCACCACAACATGAGGAACTGTATTAAAGGGTCGTGGCATTAGGAAGGTTGAGAACCACTGGTCTAGAGAGTATATGACTTAAAATCAATTCAATAGCCAGGATAGTGCAACTCAGTTGGTTGAACATCACCTCATGCACCAGGAGGTTCAATTCCAGGTCCCAGGTTTCCAGCTCAGTCTCCAGTAGGTGGTGTAGGAGTCAGCTGATCAAAGTTTCTCTCTCCCTCTCTCTCCCTCCTTCTCTCTGAAATCAATAAAAACATATTTTTTTCAAAATCAATGCAACAAAATCAGAGGCATAGTAAATTCTTTTCTTATGACCTGTCGTTCTTCTTTTCCTTTTTTCTTTCTTCCCCTCAGATAAACTCTTTTCCTCTCAATATTTTTTTAACCTACCTCCTCTATTCCATCTCCCTTTCTCAAATCTTCCCTTTCGTTCATTCCCCAAATGGTCCTCATCTAGGAAAGATCTTTGTAAAGCTCTTCCACAGGTGTGTGATTAAAATCTGAGTGTTACTTCTTTCTTCTCGGTGGGCATTGGTGTGATCACTGACAGAGAACACGCCGCCCGTTCAATGTTCACCATCATTTTGCTGATACAGGAGCCGTAGAGGAACGTGTCTCTGTGATGAATAGTTTTCATTGTTTTTTATTTATGTTCCCTAAAGCAGTGCTCTCCAGGCGGAATATTTGATTGCAAAAACAGAAGACTTGTATTCTCCTAGCTTTACATTGATTTTCTGTTCTACTTTGAGGCCTTCGTATTTATGAATGTGAAAAATGTTTTAAGAAAATCTGCCTTATTTTATGTGGATATTTTGGGTCTGCCTCCTGATTGGGGTGACAGTTTGCTTTTCTCAGAGTAAAGTGTGGGGATGTGGACTTCACATATAATTGTATGCAGTAAGCTTCCTAAGAAGTTAGAAGCTTGTGGGTATTAAATGGCATTGCAGCCATGAAAATTAATGGACCTTAGTCCCCTGAGGTCACAGTTTTGGGAGTCTCAGTGGATACTTCATGCAACTGTGGCCAGCTGTCATGTGAGTGATCACATGATACATAGGATTTCTTCTCCTTTAAGCCATTCATTGGGCATCAGACCCACCCCCCTTCTCTTTATAGTCCTATTGTTCTCTAGTTCAATCATGACTCACGCTGCTTAAGCTGCATGGTGTCCTGTGTTTAGAGAGGGCGGAGGACACTGTAGTTCTTCCCTGTGTGCCTCTGTCAAAGGGGTTCAGAGAAGGATGTCTAGGGGGCCAGGGGCCATCACCCAGTTAGACTTCTAGTATCAGATACTGTGCTATACTCAGAATATCTGCATATTTTTACTTGCTAAGATTTTGTATTCTCTCCTGCAAGGTTTTCATGCCCTTAGGATGTATTATCTCTTGACTATATTTGTCTAACCTAACTCAAAACAAGCACGGCTATAGTGACCATAATCTGTACAACACTGATTCTGTATTGAGGGAAAAAAATATAAATACAGAGCTAAATGTGTGTAAGTGTATATGTGTGTGTGTGTGTGTGTGTGTATGTGTGTTTATCATGGGTGTGTTTGTCGTGTATTGCCGTAGACCAATTCCAGCATGTAATAATTTCAAGAGTTTCATCAAAAGGTTGATGAGACTTGGGGACTCAACAGGGTTGAGTCACAGATGTAGTCACCTGCATCTGGGAATGGCTAAAGGCATTTCCCCAAATCTGAATAAGATACATTAAATTGATTGCTGCTGCCAGACAGTTAAAGGGCATCTTAATCTAATGTTATTGCCTCCTACTGGTCAAACACCTGAACAGCCTTAGGCTAATTCCCCCATTCTGACAATGGACTCTGTACCAAACCCTGACCCTTTGAAGTGTATATCTCTGCCTCGCCTCAGGACAAATTGTGTTAATAAAATGCATGGGGTCCTGGGGATGGAGAGAACCTAAGGCCTTAGACTTAAGACCTTAGATCTTAGCTCCTTTAGCTACGCTCCTCTGACCCCCAATGCCTTTCAAAATTATGTCTCGTCTCCGGACTCTTTATTAGTTCCTGGACTCTTTAATCTACGCACAGCCCCTTTTCCAGATTCCTGAACCCTTCTTGATGCTGGGACAAGAACCCCCCTCACCCCCCGGCAGTGTATGTGTGGTATTTTAGCCAATGATAACATTTGACTTGAAAATTATCTCAAACTTATTGACAAGTTAAGAAATAAGGAAAAAGATACGTATGTCTTTTACTCACAATGATCTATTTTAGCATTTTTATTCATCTGTGTTTTCCATTTGGTTTATCTTTCTCTCTAAATATATCCATGTCTATTCCATAAGAATCAAGGTATTCTGTAACAGAAGCACAGTACACTTATCAACTTCAGGAAAATTAACATTCATAAAAATTTTTAATTTAATCTACCATCTGTATTCTAATTTTTTCAAATAAACTATTAATGTACTGTGTAATGTTTCCCCCCTCTAACTCAGAACGTTGTCTAAGATCAGGTGTTATACTTAGTTTTAATGTCTCATTACTCTTCTTTCATCTAAACTAATCTAGAATACTTCCAGAGGATTCTTTGTCTTTTATCACATTTTTTAAAAATATATTATTCCTTTTGGGATTGTCCAGTGTTTTCTGATAATTACATTCAGGTTATGAATTCCTGGCCACATCACATCTGGAGGTGCATGATGTTCCCTATTCCTCATTCGTGATTTTAATTCTGGTCACTTTGTCAAAATGTCATCCAATTTCTCCACTGTATAGTTATAATATTTTACAGGCAACTAACAAGTGATTCATGTGGAGACTCTTTAAGTCCATGCAAATGTCCCACTTTTCATCAAAATACTGCCCTGGACTTAACATTCATCGATGATTATTGCCTGAACTAACTGTAACTGTGATGGTTGTAAAATGATTTTCCATTTCCAGTACTCCTTACACACTTACTAATTGGCATTCAACATTCTTCTATAAACAAGGTAAGTGCAGATCTTGATTCATATAATCAATGATGAGACCTTTCTTTTTACAATATTGGTTTAAACCTTCTTTGTTCTCACGTTGTTGCTGGTTTGAAAATATCAGGCCATTCTTCCCAAGATCTTGACCCTAATTGCAGCAAAGATCCAATTCTGAAAGCTTTAGTAAGGTTCATATTCTTAAAATATGATTCATTTTTTAAATGCATTAGAAAACATTTAGTTGTGGTTATAAATCGTGAGTAGAGAAAATTGGAACTGAAACTCATTTGTCACCAGAACAAATTTTATCTCTGCTCTACATCCATAAGGGAAGTAAATGTGATTAATGTTTAGATCATTTACATAAAAATATAGCTCTTGAATTTGTAAAAAAAAATAGCTAATACTTCTTTTTTTTTCTCATCACTTATTACCTAATTTACTTATTACCTATAGTGATTCAAACACTGATTTTAGAGTTAGATGTGAACCAGGAGAAGAAAAAATACATTAAGTTAAAAGAAACATTTCAGGCACTTGGAAGTGTATTAATCCTTCTGCTTTTGGTACAGAATCCCATGTAGATTTTCTCATCTGTCTTTTACCTTGTTCTTCTTTCTGCTTCTTTAGTCATTATGTGAAAATAAAAAAGGAGGTGTTTAATTTTACTTAATTCTATTGAATGCTCTGTTCTCTGACAGCCTAATGTCTTATTAGCTTTAGGTTCTTGGCTTCCCCTCCCTTGACTCTGAGATGCCTTATAATCTCCTGCCTCTGCTCCTGAGGAATATGAAAAAGACTGACAAAGAGAAGCCTAAAGAAATTAAAACCTTTCCTCTGGACAAAGCACTTGAATCTATTAAATGGAACGTGTCCGATAGCATAACTAAGGCCAAAGAGAAAAACCACAGTAACCAGCTATTAAAATTACCTTTGTGACCAGTTAGCTACCTGTCTTAGCTGAATCTTTGAGAGTTCCCATATGAATGCACAGAAGTGCATACTCTACATAAGCTTGGGCTTGAGCAAAAGCTCATCCATTTCCCCTAAAGCCAGAACATGGAGTTGAGCTTATTAAATGAACCAAGTGTCATGGGAATGGGAGAGCCGAGACCAGAGAGTAGTGATGAGTGCCAGCTCCCAAGAACAAGCTACTGCACTCACTGTTTTGTCTCCAAAGAGTATTAAGGTGTTGTTAGAGCTGCCAGGAAACATGCAGCAGCCAGAGAAAGCTGGTAGAAGGAGAAAGGGGTGCTGAGGTTGTTGTTGGATCTGAAGAAGGAAAAGGGTTGCATGTTCTCTAAATATTTTCACATTGACAAAGCTGATTCTATACTCAGCTCTCATCAGCAAAAGCTATGGTCCACAATTTGTCTTTCATAGTTCCTGGGAAGTGAGTCCCCTTAATGCAATGCATTGCACTATCATCTCCAAACTCAATGTCCCTTTTAGACAGGCTACATCCTCCTTACAGATGTTGCCAAAAACAAAATAAGTTCACTCCCAGTTCCATGAACTTGAGTCCTGATGGACACTTAGGTCTTTTAATGGAATTAACAAGCCTATTAGACCGATGTGGCTCTCAGGACGTAGTCTAAGTAAGCAAACTAAAATCTGAGCTTGTAAATGCCTCAAGATTATGAAATCCAAACACTAAGGATAACCAATTACAAACAGCCAACCAAGCTTCAAGCTACAGCCAGTCAGGGATTTCCTTTCTTTGCTTCTGCCTTTTCTCTATAAAAGTCTCTCCCAGAGCTCCCATCAGTGGAGTCCTCCTAACTGTTTCTAACTTGGCACTTCCCAATTTGAACTGATTTTTGCTCAAATAAATTTTTAAAATGTTTACTGTTTAAAATGCCTCAGTTTATCTTTTAATAGCCTTAACATATTTGAAACATTGATCTAGGAGCAGGAAAATGTAAGAGAATGGAAATCAGGGTATTCTAGTGGGCACTTCATGTCACCCCTGAGCATCATTGTTAGAAATAGGATGTTTGCCTGGTTGGGGGAGGGCCAAGGATAGGGACGGAGCTGTACCAAGTAAAAATACCATTTATTTGGTCTCTTGTCAGTCTGGAATTTATATTCACTATTCATTTTTGAGAACATTTCATAAATTTTACCTAAAAACAAAAAGTGAAAATATGGTTTCCAATCCATTGTAAACCTTG
Organism: Myotis lucifugus; assembly: GCF_000147115.1. Lineage (NCBI taxonomy): Eukaryota > Metazoa > Chordata > Mammalia > Chiroptera > Vespertilionidae > Myotis > Myotis lucifugus. Next base: position 966,024 of record NW_005871150.1, on the reverse strand, counting down.
TAATATTTCAAAGTTAAAACTTAGCCCCAACTTGAAGGCCTCCGGAGAACCGGTCAGCTAAAGGGTTGGGTAGAAAGTGATGGTGATGCTGATGGCAGTTGAGGTGAAGTTGATGGGCTATTCAAAAGGGATCGCCTTGCTAGATCAAATTCTTGCCAGCCATAATATAAAGGGACAGAAGCCATTAGTTTTCAGTGTTACTCTCTTTCTACCAATAAAACTTGAATTTGCCTTTCTTTGCAAGCCTCATTGCTCTGTAACTCAATGTCAGTCAGTGAGTGAGACCTGTCTTAGCAACAGTGACAACAGCGAATTTCAGCAGCATAAATGTTGTTCACGTGCATCTGGTCTCCTGAAGGTTATCAAGTTGAATTGTTTTCCAAGCTCTACCTTAATTCTCAGTTCTGGCTAAGAAGGGCAAAATACTGATAATCTTCTGTGGTCCAGACAGTTTATAACATTTGTTTTCTAAGAAAAGCAATCATAAATTTCACTCAAAAGGGAATTGAAGTTATAGCCTCTTATTTAACTGAATCAATTGTCTGAGATTTGACCACCAATCCATCAGGCGGAGTCTTCCTCTGCTTTGTTTGGATGTAATCTAGAAGATAGCTGCTAAGTCCCTGCCCTTGGGAGAGGAGGTAAATGTAGCTTAAACACCCCATTCCACAGCTTGTGTGAACCCCAGCCCTCACTCTGATTTCTGTGAATTATCATGAACTTACATTCTCATGGTCCATTTCGCTGAACTCCTGTGTCTGTGGGTAACTGCATCTGCTCTATACCATCAAACACTAATGAGAATTGTTTATGTTAACTGATTTAAAAAACAACCACTTTCAACAAGCATCCAGTGAAATTAGTTTACTTACCCAAAAGTACTATTTGGTGGTTATAGAAGGCATTTTGTTATGTATTATTGTCATCCAATTTCCTGATTTCTCTTCTCTTCTCCCACTCTATACCTGCTATCTCTTTTTGCCTCTCTTTTCTTTTCCTCTCTTATTCCCATAGAGAAAAAATAAGCTCCTTTCTTAAGAATAAGGAGTATAGCAATCGCCTTATATAAATTTAAGTTATAAAACAAGTTTATTTGATTCATTTACGTATTTGCAATATGATTACCACCATAGGGTTGTGCTAACAATTCCATAGCACATAATTGTAATTTCTTTTTTGTGATATAACAATTGAGATCTAGTCTCTTAATGAATTTTAAATTTATAATACAGTATTATTGACTGTGCATTAGATCTCCAGGACTTATTTATCTGCCAAACTTTGCAAGTTTGGACCCTTAAACAACCTCTCCCCTGTTCCCTTCTCCTCCTGGTAACCATGGTTCTACTCTCTGTTATTATGAATTCAGCTTCTTTAGATTCCAAATATACGTGAGATCATACAGTATTTGTCTTTGTCTAACTTATCTCAGCGTAATGCACCCAAGTTTCATCCATGTTGTTGCAAATGGCAGGTTTTTCTTCTTTCATATATATAGTGATATATGTATACATGTACATACATATATCAAAA
>NW_005871150.1:950493-964391 GCF_000147115.1 Myotis lucifugus | reverse complement strand
TATATATATATATATATATATATAAATTATGTATCACATGTTCATTAATTCATCTATTGACAGACTTGGGTTATAATTTAGACAGAGTTAGGATTTCAGTTGCATTACAAGAAATTGCCCATTATTATAAAAATTATTTTTGTTAATTTTTTAGTGGACCTTATAGAGTCATTTTATTGGTTGGAATAACACATTTCAAAAAATAAAACTAATAAAAAAAGCAAAATGGAAAATTTACTTTCTAACAAGCTCAAGCTTTTATAATTGATTGCTTCCCTTGTGACCTTGAAGTTGGTCAGACTTGAGTTCAAATTATGACTTTTCCACTCATTAGCTTTGTGACCTTAGCAGCTTGATTAACCTCTCTGAGGCTTGATTTCATCAAGTCACAAGTGGCTGGCAGAGTGCCTGTCAGATAGAAATATTTATTTTTTATAAGTTTCTCACTTATCTCCATAATCTAAATTTTAAAAAAATAGAAAAGTGCTAAAATTTAGTGGCCAGGATCACAATATAGAAAATATATTCTATATATTTTCTGACTGTAGACAACTTTTTAAATTAATTCTTTTGTATGTTTTCAAAGTAAAGAAGTATACTATCTGAAAATAATATTAAATATGGAGGTCATACCTTCTATTTTCTAATTGTTTTACTTCTTCTTTCCTACTTTTTTACTGTTTCATAACATTGCTTATAATGCAAGTCTTTAAAGTGAGTTAGGTATAATGATGAAAATAGCTTAGTACCAGAAACAGTTAGGGAAGGATAATTTGAATTTTAAAAAAGTAGAATCAGAGAAAATGACAGTATTATAGGAGGGGAGATACAATGTGATAATGACAAAAACTAGAAACGTATCTAAGGCTATCAAAAGACAAGTTTTAAAAAAATATCCTTAAGGCCCTTCCAAATGGCTCTATAATATGTCCTGGGCTATGGTGTTGTCATTCAGTGGTTCTCAAACACAATCCCCAGTCCAATGCAATTGGCAAACAACAGCCTCAGAAATGCCCAAGCTCTATCCACAGATATTCTGATTGACTGGTCTGGATGACCTTAGAAATTTGTATTTTAAAAAGTTTCACAGATAATTTTTGTTTAGCCTCATTGGAAACCAATGATATAATTGGCAGTGGCCAAGCAGTGGACCATATTTTTAAAGTAGACATTAAAATGTATTTTAATTTATTTATGTAAAGAAAAAACTCACATATAATTCTCAACATAAAAACAAAAACAGTTCCAATAATATGGATTGAAGGAAAATTATTACATGGTTCTTTTTTATATTTCTCTCTGGTTTGAAACAATCTATGTGCAAAGTATTTTAGGGTAATTGTTTTTACAACACATTTTAGGTTTACAAAGTGACTCTAGGTTCTTTCATCTGTTCATCACAATAGCCCTTAGAAATGGGTGAGAATAGAAATGTATAACATCTCTGTATTTAATACTCATTTTGTCATTTAATCTCTTGCAATTCAAATTTCATTGCTTCTAGCTATTTATTTATTCATTTATTTATTCATAAAATATATTTTATTGATTTCAGAGAGAAAGGGAGAGAGAGAAAGAAATGAAGCATCAATGATGAGAGTGAACCATTGATTGGCTGCCTCCTGCACGCCCCACACCGGGGATGAAGCCCACAACCCTGCCATGTGCCCTGACCAAGAATCGAACCATGACCTCCTGGTTCATAGGTCGATGCTCAACCACTGAGCCACGTTGGCTAGGCGCTTCTAGTTCTTTTAGTACATGATGTTGAATTACCCTTTCGGACTTTTTCATATGTGGGTCCTTCTTGTGAGAATGGTACTCCTGACCTGTTCTCCTAAGTGACAGACAGACTCCCCTCTGTTAGCTTTCCTGGTCTGATCAGCAGGCCAAGAGGGAGCCACACACTCAGTTCTGCCAGTTATCTGGGAAGTCTCTGGGGGCTCTCTAAATCTACACTCATGGCCCCCTCTTCCTGTTAAAGGAGCTCCTTTTGTCACCCGCAAGAACATACAACAAAGGGAAGAAACCAACTTAAATTTTGCATTGAAGCCAAAGTGAAGAGTTATGGAACCTATCTTCTTTTGGATTAGCAGTTCTCAAACATTTTGTTATTGTTGTTGTTAATCCTCACCCGAGGATATTTTTCCATTGATTTTTTTAGAGAGAGTGAAAGGGAGGGGGAGAGACAGAGAGAGAAACTTCAATGTGAGAGAGACACTCCAGGACTAGGGCCCAGGATTGAGCCTGCAATTTAGGCATGTGCCCTTAACTGGAATCAAACCTGAGATGCTTCAGTCCACCGGCCAATGTTCTATCCACTGAGCAAACTGGCTGGGGCTCAAACATTTTCTTTTTACCTTATCATACATAAAATATGGCATTAGCATGCGGGAGACGCATTGTTCATTATTTAGTAACTAACTAGAGGCCTGATGTACAAAATTCGTGCAAGGGCCTTGGCCCCGGCCGCCACCCACCGCCGCCATGGCTGGGGTCTCTGCCGCAGCCCCCGCCCGCTGAGGCTTTGTCCGGAAGGAAGGATGTCCAGTCTAATTAATGTATTACACTTTTATTATTATAGATTTTGCAAAACATTCTCAGATGTTGGCACTTTAAGTATTATCAGTGACAAATTATTTGTCACTCCCTATTATTGCACACAATTAGTTAGGACACCAGGTGTGCTGTGTCAACCTCCGTCCCTCTGTGGTCCTCTGTTCCAGATGGAGCAGGAATGCAGCAGCCTGGTCACACCGCAGGCTTCAGCTGAAGTGTTAGTTCAGTGACTCCCGAGCAAGTCTCTCATGCGTTCTGTAGCAGTTAGACCATGATTAGTGATGAGTGTGACAAATCCTCGCTTTCTGCCCTTCACTGAGGTGGGGACACTGATAGTGCCATTGAGTGAGACAACAAAAGAACACTCCCATATGTTCCTTTTACTCTCACACAACTAACACCTCCACAGCTCTCCTGATACCAGATGTGGGGTTTTCCACGCATCAAGCAATTCTGTGACACCAGCTCTACATGTCCTGCAATCCAATCATTGTTGACACTATCGACTTGTAGTTAGCATCACACCCCACAGGCGGAGGGGTCAGGCTACAAGACTGCCCCCAGTCCAGCTACCAACCAGAAGTCCCAGATTGTTACCTGTATTCCTGACTGGTTGACTATACTTGGGGTTCCCATGACCTGCACGTGGAAGTTCAATAATTTGCTAGAATGGCTCACAATGAAGCCATTCTTTATTCTAACGTAACAAAGGATGTGGTAAAGGATTCAGATGAAGAGAAACACAGGGCAAGAGTTGCGAGGGTAGGAACTTCTGTCCCTATAACTGTGGGTGCTTCTCCCTCCGGGTAGGTGGATGTGGTCATCAGAATGCACAGGGCAACATCTAAAGTAAAGAGGAGGGCCTTCTTGTTCAATGATAGTTTCTTAAAATGTCGTGGCACTGTACTTTGTTGGATGCAATGTTTTTAAAAATATTTTTTTATTGATTTCAGAGAGGAAGGGAGAGGGAGAGATAGAATATCAATGGTGAGAGAGAATCATGTCCTGCATGCCCCCTACTGGGGACCATGCCCACAACCTGGACATGTGCCCTGACCAGGAATCAAACAACACAAACCATGACCTCCTGGTTCATAGGTTGATGCTCAACCACTGAGCCACAGTGGCCAGGCTGTTGGATGCAATTTTAAAAAATCTTTCCTTGCTATATATGTCCGCCAAGAAAGTAGACAAATGAATAGAGATCAACAGTTTCTTAGTTTTTCCATCAAGATTCCTATGTCTTAGTTTTTCCATTTAGATTTCCCCTGTTTTGTTATGTCTCACCCAAGCCTCATATATTGGATAGAAAAAAATTGCATGAAGAAATACCCAGAATGTATTTGTAAATTTAGAAACTGCCACGTTTTTAGCTTTTATCGCTGTCCACATTCACCCATTGTTTCTCAGAAGTTATGAGGCTAGAAATTCTGAAAATTCTGCATTTTTTTTGTAAACTAGATTTTAGCAGAAAGAAATTGTAGGATTATTAATAGCATATTATTAGTAGTGTACCATGAATAAAGATGAGGAAATCATGGCTTAAAATTTATGAAAATAAATTGAGATTGTCCAAAATAAGACCCTAAAACTGGAGTAAAGGGTAAAAAGTTTTCTAAATGGTTTGTCCTATATTCATGGATATAAGAGTTAACTTTTTTTCTTAAATTGAAAATCTAGAAATATTTTTCATAATATTATTTAACAGGGAAATTCAGATCTTATATGCTGTTTTCTCCAATCCTCCAATTCTTTGTTGTTTTTTCCTCTTTTCCTCTAAAGCCTAGAGCTAAAGCTTGTCGCTTGACTGCATTCTTGGAGATAAACTGTATTAAATGTATCCTAGGACACTGAAAAGGAAAATCAGATAAATTTTGCAGCTGACCCCAAGGCCAAATGGCAGTGAAGAGGCCATATATACAGTTGGGAACACTTGACCCTTTAAACATTGTCCATTTTGTGCTTGCAGAACCGTTGACGTGTATAAAGATGGTTTTGGAGACCATTTGATAGAGGACATGTGAGAAGGCCATACAATTCAGAAATCATTTTTTATTCCAGGCAACAAACTCTGCCTCAACAATTCTGAAGGCATACAGTATCTTGAACAAGATTAAAATTCAGGGGTATGAGGCTGCTCTAAAGACCTCTGACATGCATAATAATTCCATGACACCTATGCATTTCTAGAGAAATACACTCTTAAAACTGTAACAGTTATTCAGCTCAAGTTTTTAATTCATAATTCTTGATTAGTGACTGATTAGAGTAGTATACATTTATGGAAAAAGACACTCTTTGAATCAATTTAGGGAAAAGGAAAAGGAAATCACTTCATCTATGAAGACTGTCTGACTTTTAATCTAGCATCTGTCTACTATTCCAGGTAACTTTCCGCTTTTGACAAACGCTCTATCTTTCTGCTGGAACGTTGATTATTTAATGTGACTAAAGCATGTAGAACCTAGTAGAATCTCAATCAATATTTATTGAGTGAGTAAATGAACAGACTGTCTCATCATTTCATTAAATGAGCTGAGACGTGCAAGTCAGATTAACTTGTTAGGTGCTCAGCTTCATAGACCAAATTACACTGAAGGGAAGGCTGGGAGAGGAGAGTGTACTGAGCATTAGACACTCAATGAGCACCTATTGAGAAGTCATTCCTGCATTGCAGCCCAGGTTGCTATTTGGAGCTTTCAGAGATCAGAGTCCCCTAACTATTCAATTTTAGATACCACAGCAGCTATTTTTAGAGTATCTTCTTCATGTATTCCTCTCTCACTCATAATGTATGCCATTTTTTTGCAGTTGAATATCCCAGATTTTACATTCGTATAAAGTTGAAGAATTTTCTTTATTTTTAAAATATTCAACTAATATTTTTTTATTACATAGGATATGTTAGATAGTGAGGAAAGAAATATCCTATATAATAAAAGGGTAATATGCAAATTGACCCTAACAGCAGAAATACTGGGAATGACTGGTCACTATGACACACACTGACCACAAGGGGCAGACGTTCAATGCAGGAGCTGCCCCCTGGTGGTCAGTGCTCTCCCACAGGGGGAACTCTGCTCAGCCACAAGCCAGGCTGATGGCTGCCAGCACAGCGGTGGTGGTGGGAGCTTCTCCTGCCTCCTCAGCAGTGCTAAGGTTGTTCGACTGCAGCTTAGGCCTGCTCTCTGCTGGCAAGTGGACATCCCCCGAGGGCTCCTGGGCTGCCAGAGGGATGTCTGACTGCCAGCTTAGGCCCGGTCCCCCAGGGAGCGGGCCTAAGCCAGCAGGTGGACATCCCCCGAGGTGTCCCAGACTGCAAGAGGGCACAGGCCAGGCTGAGGGACCCGCCTGAGTGCACACATTTTTGTGTACCGGGCCTCTAGTTTAAGGAGTTTTATTTACATTGTTAACCTGCCTTTAAATTGTAATTTTGTATATTGTGCATTTTAAAACTTTGGGTATTGAAACATTTTTAAAAAGTTCAAGTAAGACATTAGAAATATCATTGATCACAGCAGTGCTGAATAAGCTCCTTGTAGAAATAATAACAGTTTGCAATCTCTCTTTTTCGAAAAGTCACTGAAGAACAGATGGATACTAAATTTAAAAAATGTTTTTTGTGATGCTACTGTTTTTAAAAGTAATCACATTTAATAATGCAATATTTGAAATACGTCATGAAATGTAGTTTTTAGAGTATGGTTAGTCTTATCTTTTTTAGGTTTATTTAATTTAGCTATTTTTGCAAAGCTTAAAAACACCTGTACAAAAACTTACCTATCAATTATAAGTCCTATATCTTAATCTCTCTTATCCACCTGGTTGTTGAATACCCCACAGCCATCAATTTCAAACAATTTATGGCCAGATCTTACTGCGCTGGATTTGACAACTCTTAGCTCAGTATGTTTCCCAAAGGCATAGAATAGCTACAGGAATCCCTGACAAGACAAGGCTGATGGTCTTATGACCTTGTCCACTTAACTTTTCACTCCTTAAGTAAGATATTTATTGAGCCCAATTCATACGTAAACTTTGTGATTAAGACAACCAATATTAATCAGATAGGTTATATATAATCATCTTTCCACTTTACATTATGAATTTGGTTTCTTACTGACAAGTCCTTTTCCAAAGGCCATAGGATAATTTATTAACAAATCTAGTGATAATTCTAAGACATATACCCATCTCTGTGAAGACATGACATTTCACAGAAGCTTGTGTCATTGAGGGTAGAAAGAGAAGTCCAAAGGATAAAAACAGAAAGAAAAAGTCTGATGTAAACTCAGTGGAAAGCCAACGACATATCCCAAAATATTTTAACTAAGAATAAGTTAATATAAACACATTGAAGGACATTTTTCCTAAATATTCTCAAAGTTACTTAGATAAATATTCTAGAATTGACTCTTGCGAATATCCTTGATTAACAGATATAGAGACTGATACACAAAAGGTTAAATGACTTGCCGAATGTGCTTCACTGGTTAAAATCAAAGTAAGGCAGGAGGCTACTTCCTCTACCAGCATAGCCTCAGATATATGCTGGCTTACAGCTGAGGTTAGCAAATTAAACAATACATCCTGTGAGATAGCACAGCCGTGACTTAACTTCGATAAAAGAATAGACTCTAGAATGATTGTTTTTACACTCCATTTCTTCATGTTGCTTATTATGTCATATAGCTTACAAAAGTCTAGCTTTCTAAGGTTACATTTATTTTTATTTGTAATTAAATTTAATATAGTAATTACTCTGATGAGTAACTATGGGTTAATCTGAATTAGGCATAATATAAATTAATCACTCACTGCATTTCCTGAAATGCATCCCATTCTTAGAGTTAATTGTATCCTATCTAATAAAAGAGTAATATGCAAATTGACCAACACTCCAACACACAAGATGGCCGCCCCCATGTTGTCAAAGATGGCCACCACAAGATGGCCAGCAGGGGAGGGCAGTTGTGGGGGATCCAGGCCTTCAGGGGAGGCAGTTAGGGGTGACCAGGCAGGCAGGGGAGGGCAGTTAGGGGCAATCGGGCCGGCAGGGGAGCAGTTAGGCGTCGATCAGGCTGGCAGGGGAGCGGTTAGAGGGTGATCAGGCTGGCAGGCAGAAGTGGTTAGGGGTAATCAAGCAGGCAATCAGGTGAGCGGTTAGGATCCAGCAGTCCTGGATTGTGAGAGGGATCCCAGATTGGAGAGGGTACAGGCTGGGCTGAAGGACACCGCCCCACCGTGTACAAATTTCGTGCACCAGGCCTCTAGTTGAAAATAAGAGGAAAACTCTTCAATACTTTAATTCTTATTTTTTAGGGATAATAATATTATGTATCCCCAAAGTTTTATAACTACAAAATTATAACATTTTTTACATGTCAATACCAAACTAAGTATTTACTGATTCTATAATTGAAGTATTTGCATGTGATAATAAACACCTGTAATTAGCTTACATAAAATGATGTTTTTCTTGGTGAAATAATAAGCAAACTTGCAGAAGTAACAAAGTATAAGAAGAGTACTGTGGTACATCAGGAACCAATGAAACTAGGGGCTCTCTGGCTTTCTTCTTGTCTCTTTTATAAATATATATATTTATTGATTTCTGAGAGGAAAGGAGAAGGAGAGAGATAGAAACATCAACAATGAGAAAGAATCAGTGATTGGCTGCCTCCTGAATATCCCACACTGGGGATCGAGCATGAGTTGCATATGCCCTGATCAAGAATTGAACCGTGACCTCCTGGATCATAGGTTGATGCTCAACCACTGAGCCATGTTGGCTGGGCTGGCTCTTATCTCTTTCTTTGGATTAACTTTATGCACATAGCCAAAATATCAGTGCCCACAGGAAATATTGGATTTTATGGTTTTGAAAGATATTATGAGATCAGTATAAGACACTGGGCATCAAGTTCAAGCATGTCAGAGGTTGCTTTGGGGTAAAACAAGTCAACAAACCATCATGTTCAGGGAGCTGAATGTAGAAAAAGGTTATGATTTGAGATGTATTTTTTATCTACATCAGATCCAAAAGGTAAAATAATTTTCTACTAGTTTGGGTTATATTAGTAGAATGACTTTAGTGAAATTAAAAAATATATATTGTTAGGTATAAATTTCCAACTAAAGAAAGCCATTAATATCAACATCATAAATAAGAATCAGAATAAAAATTTTAATTTTGGAATTGGTAGCTTGACTTGAGAAAAAAAGATATGAACTTGATTAAAATTGATTTTTTGAACAAAACTTCAAAGCTCAAATCCCATTTGTTAGAATTACCTTATGTTCTTTTTTATCTTTCATATTTTAATTCCACCTTCTTGGATCTACTTGTTTCTTTTGGTATAAATGGAATTCTAGTGCTTAGGTTTGAAAATTGCTGCTGATGAAAAGAGTCTCAGAGAGATAAGAAGGGGAAAACTTTCCTGTTCCTCAATGGATGGTGAAAAAAAAATAAAGAGGCACACTTCTCTTTGAAATAAAACTTATTCCAATAAAGTGGTGAGCTGAGAACATTCACAAAATCATCAGTCTTACTCTTATCTGATGTGGAAATTTCTGTGAAATGGATGTTTCATTTGTTGTTGCTGTTTGTGTTGTTAAAAAACTGTTTTGGGAGCTGTTATCCACAAAAAGGAGTCTTTTAAAACTCTTATTTCAGATAACGTAATATTTTTTTATACTTTTAAACTGAGGAATAATACGTAAGTTGACATTTTATTGTGGGACCTCCTTGTTAACACTTCTTCTTTGCTACATGCATTAAGAACAATGCACTCCTAGACATAGCCTCTAAGACTCATATTTTTGTCAATTTCTACAGAGCCGTAATCACTACTGACCTCTTCATCAACTATTCTCCCTTGAGATCTTACAAATCTAACAACTTCACTACTACTACATATATGTTAGCTTTCTTCTTAGAGAATTATCACTAGTCCCTCTTCTGTAAATGCTCAGATGAGTGGCCATCCAGGAATGTTATAAACTTTTTCTGTTTTTTGATAGCTGGGTCTAGAGAATAGAGCTTTGCTTTGGTTTAAATATACAGTGATAGATTTTACTGAAATGGGTCAACAGTAGCAAAAATTATTTGTGTGTTAAATAAAAATGTAATTTTTGATTTAGAAAAGTAAACATTAAGAAAAATATTAACAATCAGGTGCAGTTTTAAAAATTATTATTTTACTGTTCAAATTACCAATACAACATTATTTATTATTAACTCTTTTTGAGTTTTTCTTTATAAAGTAATACTTGTTATTATAAAAGGAATTCCTTTAGACTTAAAAAGAAAAATCTATCGTTATCTTTGAAAACATTAACTTGAAATCTTAAACATAAGAAAAAGCACATTGAAGTTCCATATGTTTAAAATGTTTCCTTTTAGTCCTGAGGGATGATAGTGTCATAATCACTCCCTTACGTAAGTACTAGCTTTTAAAACAAATTATTTGTTCATACTTGTAGCTCAGATGACATCTAATATTCATTGTTTTTTAGTTTGAAGAATCATATTGAAATTTAGTTCAGGAAGTTTAGTAGTTTGCAAGACCCCGAGGACACATTTACATTATATTGTGCGCAGGTATGGTCCCTAGGCCTGGCCTGCGATCAGGGCCATCTTCCCCGGCTGTCCGCAGCTGGCCCCGCCACATACCGCCACACACCATTTGCCATCAGGTGATCGGTGCCTAACGGCCAGGGGGAGGGACCGAGAGGTCGGCTGTTTCCGCCCGCTTGCCGGCCCTGCCCTCTGTGTGTGGGATGACCAGTGGGGCAGAGGCCTTGGCCTGGTGCCGCCCGCATCCCCCGCCACCACCCCTGGCTCCCTGTTCACCATAAGGCGATCGGAGCCTGATGGCCTGGGAAAGGGACTGAGAGGTTGTCAGTGCACCTCATCATGACGGGCCCAGCAGTCGTTCTGGTCATTCCATCGTTAGGGTCAATTTGCATTTTACCCTTTTATTATATAGGATTAGTTTTAAATGAACCATTTCATTTGAAAAATTTAACTTTGACTTACCTAAACGTGAACACATTTAACTTGAACACATGTAGGAAAAAAACTAGAAGTATAATAGTAGAATAAATGTACAAAAAGTAACTCGTCATAGGGTTTTGGAATAGATGCATTATTTTCAACCATATCAGAAGTTATATAGTGCTTTAAAATATACCTATGTCTATAATATCTATAACTAAAAAATTTCCAAAACTTTTTAGGTAATTACTTAACTTCTCTGTGTCACTAATTCTTTACTTCTAAAATGGTAATAATAATAATACTCAAACTTTAGATTGATAATTAATTCAGTTAACGTATCTAAAACATTTAGAGTAGTTCCTGGCATATAATGAGCACTCAATAAATATTTGCTCTTATAATTATTATTTATCATATGATCAATAGTGAGGATCGTTCCTCAAATCAGCATTATAATTAATTATGTATCAACATTTCAGCCTTCTTCAAATTGTGTTTTGCATGTGGAAAGAAATAGGATTGTCTTCATCACATTCAGTGACTTTCAATAGCAAAGGAAACAGCGTGGACTATCATCACACAGGAAAAGGCAGCGCAACCCGATGATTTGGCAAGCCTTGTTGCATTTTCTCAAGTGAACTTAATGAAGGAGAATATGATAATGTGAAAGACATTTCATGCCTTGTAAACATCTGAAAGTGGATTTTACAGGGAAGCCTGTATGTTAAATCAAATATAGTCATTTGAATCAGTAACCATTCAGTGAGCCATTCTATGCTGAAAAATGATTTTTGAAGAAGGCTGTGCCATGACTAATGTAGAGTACTAATGGGAGGATGAAGTGTTCTGTTAAATTATATGTTTTTAAAAAAGGTGGTAACATCCTATTGATGCTTTGGATAGATGTTCCATTCACCTATCTCTTCAATGCACTTTTAAATTTCATTTTCTTCCTGTTCAACTCCAGTGATTTTCCCTTAAATTTATCATCTACATCTTCTATTGATTTTTCTGTTAGCACACTTGAATTTACAGGGTAGGGCAAAAGTAGGTTTATAGTTGTTGCTGTGGAAAATATTACAATAATTAATAAATAATAATACAAAAATAATCTCTGTGTTTTGTGTGAACACAGAGTTTTGGCCCACCCTGTATATGAAATATACAACTAATTGTAAAATTTTTTTTAAATAAAATGTAAATCCTGTTTTAGCTTCATGGCACAACTTTTTCTTTTCCTTTCATTATCTCTGAGTGGATAATTTATTTATTTTTAAGTTTTTATTTCTCTCCTTGAAATATCACAATTTTCACGGAGCACTTTCTGTTTGTTAGTTTGTTTTGTTTTGGTCTCTGTCCTTCATATTTGAAACAGTCCTCAAAATCTGGCACTTTTCGGGTCTCACTTTATTTAGGAATGAGGTAAGAAAAAGGAAATGTGAATTTCCGGGTCTATCAGAAGGAGAAGCTCAGAGAATGATGACCTTCTTTAAAGAGTACTTGGGCAAAGCTTGAACCTTTACTTTGGGGGAATCACAGCTGGCAGAATCTCTTTGTATTGTCCCTTGGACAGATTAATTTGCCAAAAAGAAATTCTTCATCTCCAGTATGGGGCTCTAAGTCTTGATTCTGATAGCCAATGACCACAGGGAGAATTTAACTAAATCCTCCCCTAGTCTCAAATCTCTGGTTTAAACCCTTCAGTGAATAATTATCTAATCTTCTGTAAACGTGGTTCAATGCCAGTTGTCTGAGTGTGAGGATGCGTTAGCAATCTAGAGATCTAACTTCTAGAAACTTTCAATGTATTCAGCATTCCTCTATCAACCATTCTGTGTCCAAGATGCTGATTCTTCTGTTTTCTGAGACGTACTTGGGACTGTAATGGGCATTGACACGCCTCCTGGTTTTCCATCTACTTTTTCCCTCTTGATTGTATGCAGGATGTTAGCTTACAGCTTTTTCTGGCACACTGAATAAGTTACTGTTTACAAATGTTACTTTTAACTTTTGCATATTATTTTCTGTTTTCTGATTTTCTTTTTAGCAATATTTCTTTGAGAGGTCAAAGGTAATGTGTGAGATCAATCTACTATCTTTACCTCAGATTCCTCATTGGAGTAGCCATTTTTTTAAAGAGTATTTACTACTATGCTTTGATACTATATCCATAGTCTCTGTGGATACTATGATGACTATGACATATGTAGAGTCAGCAGAGCCTAGGGAGCATACATACATGTAACTAAGTAACTACATACTTAGAATATATACATATTCTATTTCATAAGCTGTCCAGATAATATAGTAGATAAAATCCAATTGTCACTAACTAAAATTTGTCTATGGTGAAGTTTCTTAATTCCTTTATACTTCAGTTTCCTCATCTGTAAGTTAAAATTAATAATATTTTCTACATTATATGGTTATTATAGTGATTACAAAAGTTAATACATTTAAGGTATTTAGAACAATGCTTAACACAGTGTAAGCATGTAATAAATGCTCAGCAAAACAAAAAAGTAAGTGCTGCTGTATGATAATCCCTTCAATCATAGGTGAGAACACCTGAGACTGGAAATCTGTTTCACAGCATCATATAGGTCATAGCACTCATGCTATTTCCTAGTGGAAGAAATACTTGTTACTATTTATCCCAATCATGAAGTTGATGTTTTAAAAGACTATAATTTAACCTTTTTCCTGCTCATTCCATTTATTGGGTGTTTACCTCCATGTTTACTTAAGTATCTATACTAATAAAAACCAAGGTGACCATCACGCCCTCAGGTCTACACAAGATGGCCACCCCCATGTCATCACAAGATGGCAACCACAATGATGGCCACCCCATGTCATCACAAGATGGTCACCCCCACATTGTCACAAGATGGCCACCCCCACATCATCACAAGATGGCCACCACAAGATGGCCGGCAGGGGAGGGCAGTTGTGGGTGTACAGGCCAGCAGGGGAGGGCAGTTGGGGGTGAACAGGCCAGCAGGGGAGGGCAGTTGGGGGCCATCGGGCTCACAGGGGAGGGAAGTTGGGGGAGACCAGGCCAGCAGGTGAGGGCAGTTGGGGGCAATTGGGCCTGCAGTGGAGGTAAGTAGGGGAAGACCAGGCCTGCAGGGGAGGGCAATTAGGGGCAACTGGGCTGGCAGGGGAGGGCAGTTGGGGGCGATTAGGCCAACAGGGAGCAGTTAGGTGTCAATCAGACCAGCAGGGGAGTGGTTAGGGAGTAATCAGGCTGGCAGACAGAAGTGGTTAGTGGCAATCAGGCAGGCAGGCAGGTGAGCGAGTTAGGTAGCCAGCAGTCCGTGGATTGTGAGAGGGA